>NW_027279174.1:0-175689 GCF_046629955.1 Centroberyx affinis | reverse complement strand
CTCATTCTGGGTTTTCAGCTCTGCTCTAAAAGGTTACATTTGTTAACTGTTGCATTTGTATAGCTGTTTTCTGATTTTTATTTATGATAATTTTTCCAGTTATAATCTTTCTTTGCATTTTCATGGTTATATACTGATCTTAAGAGATGTCTGCTGGGGATACTTTCAGCCTGAGTGATATGTCTAACCCAGTTGGGAGTATGGGGCTAAGTTACGGGGCTGGGAGGGGGCGGGGTGTGTTATCATTTTGTCATGGGAGGGGTAGGCCTGTAGGTCCTGTATTAAGTGAGGATGAGAACACAGTTAACCAGTCAGTGTTGGGTTCACCTGTGGGTCCTACAGCCAGTTCTACACCCATTACACACACTACCCCTCAACCTGTTCAAGTCATTACTACTGAAGCATTTGGTGGTATTATTGCTGATTTGGCCAAACAGATTGGTGAAACCGTCACTGCCAGTTTGCACACCATGCACCAGCCCAGTGGTAGCCAGTCCCAGTCTCCGCCTGTCCAGTCTCCAGGGTTTGCTGAAGCTTCACAGCTGAAAGTAGTGGTGCAGCCTGATACAAAGCCCCCACCATTCTTCAGAGGTGATCAGTCTGACAAGTTTTCCATACATGAGTGGGAAGACATGATGAGGAGCTATGTCACCAGGATGAACTGTAGTTCACACAGTGAGATGTTCGAGCTGGTAATGAGCCGTCTCACCGGTAAAGCGAGGGATATCGTCAAAGTGTCACTCCGCAGTCATTCTGAGTTGAGCCCTAGTGAACGTCCCACAGCTGTCTTTGATATCTTGAAACGTAACTTCAGCGAGCTCACATATTCCAGCATGCCAATGAGAGACTTTTATAGCACTGTCCCGAAGGCTGGTGAAACTGTGATGGATTACTGGATCCGTCTCAATAAGGCCATTGATGCAGCTGATGAGTGCCTCCGTAGGCGGGGTAGGTGTGTTGAGGACCCCAGTGCTGAGGTTGTGATGATGTTCATCTCTCACTGTCCCGATCCCAACCTTGCCATGTCATTCCAGTTTAAGCCTGCTGACAAGTGGACTGCAGCTGAGGTCCAAGAACGGCTGGATAGCCACATGCATAGTGTGAGGAATGCCACTGCTCATGTCCAGCATACTGTCAGTGTGTCAGCCTGCAGCCAGGGCATGAATGTTGTCTCTCCACCATCTCATGGCAGTGTACCTCAGCCTCTGCTATCATCTTCAGAGGCAAGTCATCTCCTGCCTCCCTCTGGGTCCGCCACTGCTCTTGGTGGTTGGCTACATCCGACCCCTCCTGTGGTTAACCAGCCTTCTCCTCCAGTAATGCCAGTTTCTCAGACTGCTCCTGCATCCACCAATCCGGCTGCTGAGCCCGGCCTTCAACAAGTGGTCGCTATGTTTGAGAAGGTCCTCACGCTGTGCACTGCGACCCTTGCCACGGCTGGCCAGACACGCCCTCGTCAGTCCCAGCACTCAGGCAACCAGTCCAGTCCTTCATGCAGAGTGTGTGGCACTAAGGAACATTCCACCTACGTGCACTGCAGGCTTGACAGGCTATGTCGTCACTGCCTTCGCCCTGGTCACTTTAAGGGTGAGTGTCCATTCTCCTCCCAGCCCCCGGCCATGTCAGTGCCTTCTCCCTCTGCTGCTCCTTTAAACTAGCCAGCCCATGTGATGAGAGGGGTAGCATGGGCAACTCTGGAGTAACCCTCGCTGGAGAACCTGATTTGCAGTCTGTATATGTCAACAGCTGCAGTAAGCTTCCAGATGACAAGACAGTTATCTTTGTGGGGTCACAGAGAGTGGAGGGAGCGAGTGAGTTGTTTTATGCTCCTGTATCAGTCGGTGGCCAGTCTACTTTGGAGGGAATGCTTGATTCAGGAAGTATGTCATGCACGCTTAGTGAAGAGGCAGAGTCAAAGCTGAAAAGTGCTGGTGTTCTCCCAAGTCCTCAGCCTGTGCCTGAAAGAGTCGTGCTTGTTGGTTGCGGTGGCCTTGTTACGCAGCCTAAGTGCATTTATGACTTGGATATTGATGTCTATGGATTCAAATTTATCGTCCCAACCTTTGTTGTTCCTGGTCAGAGAGATGAGCTTATCATCGGGAGCAATGTCATTAGGCCCATCATACAGAGGATGAAGTCCACAGAGAAATACTGGGAGCTTATCTCCTCCAGTACCAACGACCCCAACTGTGAGCAGTTTCTCCAACTACTCAGCTGCATCTCCCGTTGGTCGGGCCCTGAGCAGCCCAGTAAGATTGGGACTGTAAGACTGAGGCAGGCTGTTACTCTCCTTCCCCGCCAGGAGTATGTGGTGTGGGGGAAGCTGCCAAGCACTGCTCATGTGTCACCAGGGAGTACTGTCATTGTTGAGCCAACTTCAGCCCGCTCAGCACCTAAGAACATCCTTGTGGGGCGTGTCGTGACTCCTATGTGGGGGGATCGCTGGGTTCCCATGAAGGTTCTTAACCCCACACAGACTCCTGTGACGCTGCGCCGCAATGCCAAGCTGGCTGATGTCTCTCCGTGTCTTGCTCTTGAGGACCTGCCAATCACCCAGGGGCTGTGCAGACCTCAGGATGACGTTGCTTCAACCCCCACTTCTCCGCAAACTGTGTCTGATCCCATTCAGCTGCTGAAAGACTGTGGATTGGGAGATGTCAACATTGAGGGCTGTGAGGTGTCTGGCAGTTGGAAAAAGAGGATGGCTGAGCTTGTGTTAACCTATCAAGATGTGTTCTCCAAAGACAAGCTGGACTGTGGAGAGGCCAAAGATTTTGTCCACCGCATCCACCTCTCTGATGACCAACCTTTTCGGTTGCCTTACCGCCGAGTCCCTCCTGCACATTATCATACGTTGAGAGAGGTGCTGTCTGAGATGGAGATGAAGGGCATCATTAGCAAGTCAATCAGCGAATATGCTTCACCACTGGTCATGGTCTGGAAGAAATCGGGTGACCTGAGGATCTGCACCGACTTTCGCTGGCTCAATGCCAAGACCATCAAGGATGCTCACCCGCTGCCCCATCAAGCTGACTGTCTTGCCGCTTTGGGTGGGAATGCCCTCTTCAGTACCATGGATCTGACATCGGGGTTCTACAACATCCCCCTCCATGAGTCTGACAGGCCGTACACAGCCTTCACAACACCCTTGGGCCTGTATGAGTACAACAGGCTCCCCCAAGGCCTGTGCAACAGTCCAGCATCCTTCATGCGAATGATGTTCAGCATTTTCGGTGACCTGAACTTTTCCAGCCTCCTTTGCTACCTGGATGACCTGCTTGTTTTTGCGCCGTCTGAAGAGGAAGCTCTGAAGCGTCTGGAGCTGGTGTTCTCTCGCCTGAGGGCCAACAACCTGAAGCTAGCACAGAAGAAGTGCCACTTTCTCCGCAAGTCTGTGAGGTTCCTGGGGCATGTAGTGGACAGTAGCGGTGTCTCAGTCGACCAGGAAAAAGTGGAAGTCATCGCGAGCTTCAAAAAGGAGGACCTTATGAACACCGACGGTTGCACTCCATCTCAGCGGAAGGTCAGATCTTTCCTTGGAATGGTTCTATACTACCAGCACTTTATTCCTTCATGCTCCTCCATTGCTAAGCCCCTCTTTTCCCTGACTGCGGGCCAGAAGCGGAAGGTTAAGGGTGCTGGTGGCCGTAAGAGGGCTGGAACATTCCGTGAGCTGACACCAATGGACTGGACTCCTGCTTGTGATAAAGCATTTGAGGATTTGAAGAGTGCTCTCCTCAACAGTGTAGTGCTAGGCCACCCGGACTTTGACAGGCCTTTCATCCTTTCCACCGATGCCTCTCTTGATGGTCTGGGCGCAGTCTTATCCCAGGTCCCTGCTGGTGAGGAGAAGGCTAGGCCCATAGCTTTCGCGAGCAAATCTCTCAGTCGCAGCCAGTCTAACTACCCTGCCCATAGACTGGAGTTCCTGGCTCTGAAATGGTGTGTGTGTGATAAGTTCAGTCATTGGCTTAAGGGTCATAAGTTCACCGTCTGGACTGATAACAACCCTCTCACATACATCTTGACCAAACCGAAGCTTGACGCCTGCGAACAGCGTTGGGTCTCGAAGCTTGCTCCATACTCCTTCGAGATCAAGCATGTCCCGGGCAGGTTGAATGTTGTGGCGGATGCCCTCAGTAGGGAACCCTTTGTGAAGCCTCTGAGCCAACGTCTCCTGTCAGAGCCATATTCCAAGCTGCTGGAGCAGGTGTGTGACATAGGGGATGGATGTGTGCAGGATGCCTTCCGTCTGACGTGCCAGCCTCAGTCATTGGGGAGTGCCTCTCCGCCTACAGCCACTGATGTGTCCATGTCTGAGGATGAAGTCTCCTCCCTCCTTTCTGCTCATGATGACTGGGACTCAGCTCCGACACAGCGTGCCGCTTTGCTAGCCAGCCATCTGAGCAGTTTGACTCCTCCTGGTCAAGACTTGTTCCCCTCGCTGTCTTTGGTTGATCTGCAATCCCGTCAGCAACAGGATCCTGTCATCTCCAGGGTGATGTTCTATGTTGTCAGAAAGCGCAGGCCCTCCAGACGTGAACGTTGTAACGAGTCCCACCAAACCCTGAGAGTCCTGAAACAGTGGGAGAAGCTCACACTCTTGAATGGTGTCCTCTACAGAGTTATCAGAGACCCGTTGACCAAGCACAAGAGGTTCCAGTTTGTCCTACCTGAGTTCTTGAAGTCAGAGGCATTGTCTGGTGTTCATGATCAAGCAGGCCACCAGGGTCAACCCCGCACACTCTCTCTCGCCCGTCAGCGCTTCTTCTGGTATGATATGGAGAAGGATGTGCGCAACCACGTCAGAAACTGCCACAGGTGTATCCTCAGCAAGACTCCAGAGCCTGCTGCAAGAGCCCCACTGGAGAGCATTAAGACCTCTGCCCCACTGGAACTCGTGTGCATTGATTTCTGGTCTGCTGAAAACAACAACAACAAGTCTGTGGATGTGTTAGTAATCACTGACCATTTCACCAAGTTGGCACATGCTTTCCCCTGTCAAGACCAGACAGCCAAGAAAGTAGCAAAGAAGCTCTGGGACAACTTCTTTTGCATCTATGGCTTCCCTCAGCGTCTCCACTCTGACCAGGGGGCTAATTTTGAGAGTGAGCTGCTTGCAGAGCTTCTGGTGCTGGCAGGTGTCGACAAGTCCCGGACCTCCCCCTATCACCCCATGGGGAATGGTGGAACTGAGAGGTTCAATCGCACACTGGGCAACATGCTGAGATCTCTGCCACCAAGATCAAAGCTGAAATGGCCGCAAATGATCCAAACCATGACCTTTGTGTACAATTGCACAGTGCATGAGACCACCGGATTTGCACCATTTTACTTGATGTTTGGGAGGGTCCCTAGGTTGCCAGTCGACCTCATGTTCAGGAATGTTCTCCATGATGGGACAGTCTGTGATTATGATACTTACGTGAAGTCCCTGGTGAGTGACCTCTACACTGCTATGCTCCAGGCTCAGAAGAACTCTTCGGTTGAGCAGAAGCATCAGTCTGACCAATATAACAAAAAGGTCAAGGGCCTCCCTCTTTCTGTTGGTGACCAAGTTCTTGTGGCAAACAAGGGCCTCAGAGGGAAGCGTAAGCTCGCTGATAAATGGGAGCCTGTTGTCCATTCAGTGGTGGCCTCCAAGCCTGCCCTTCACATCTACAGGATCAGAGACAGAGAAGGCAATGAAAGAGTGGTGCACCGGAACCTGCTGCTCCAGGTCAACTTTCTCCCCCTGGATGAGCATCTGGATGAAGGGAACACTCACGTTCCCCAGAGCACTGGCTGTGTCACTCCTCTGTCCAACCTGCATGAGGATGTCGAGACTACTGTGATGCAGACGGACATTCCAGCCGTTGAGCTGTCCCGGGCTGGTTCTTTGTCCAGCATGAGCACCTGTATGGATGACCGCACTGCTTCATGGGTCCATGGACAGTCCACAGTTGATGATGATGATGATGATGGTAGCACTGCTGGCCCCTCTCCTTCCCCGATGACCGTCCCCTCTTCTGATGGACTTACTGTGGCTGGTGCTGGTTCTCCCTCTATCCCATCCCCTGCATCTCACCCCTCCCCTGTGCCGCACTCTCCCCATGTTAATGTTAGTCCACTTCAGCCTTCTGGCAGAGGTAAAGGCCGTACTTCACGATTTGGGAGAGCTATTAAGCCTGTTAGGAGGCTCATAGAGTCAATGGTCTTGAAGCACCGTGCAGTGTTGTAATTTGTCCTTCGTGAAGCTTTTCACGGGTCCAATTATGGCCATTGGATTTGAAACAGCTATAGCTGTGTGTGTTTTTTTTTGTTTTGTTTTAAACACATTTGTTTTGGATTTTCTTTTTGAGATGTGCCCAAGTGAAGTATGGCATAAGTTGTGTGGTGTAATAGGCACCTCATTTTGTCTGTAGAGTGTCCTGAGATTTCGCTAGGCGCCGAGCGGGTCTCTGTCCCTCTTGACCCTTTTTTTATGGGTAGCAGTTATTGCTGATGTATTCCACTGTATGTGTGGTTGTATTTCTTATGTCCGGTTTATTGTCATGAGTGGGCAGTTTTGTCACACCATTCACAATTTTGTGTAATTCCAAGGTGTTTTTTTTTTTTTTCTTTCTGTGCTTTTGTGGTTTCTATGCCCTTGAGTATGGCACAGGTATGTTTCGGTACAATGCAGATTTTAGTGTAATTCTAGGGGGGTGAGTGTAACAGAGTTGTTTTGACATGTATAATTACACTAAACCTATTTGTATACCTGACAGTTTTCTTTTACCTCCACTTCTGCTGTCATGCTACAGTATGTACAGTAAGAGCCCCACCTCCTGCACCCCTCCTTCTCCTTGCCCCATAAACTTCCTGTCCCCCCTTCACCTCTCCCCTTTTGCTGTGTTCCCCTATGGGAGAGGTGGGTGTCATTTTTCCTCCCGTATTATCGCCATCCATCTTATAATTTCTTATCATCCATATTTCTATTTTTGTGATCCATAATGTCATAAAGTCTGGATGCATCTATTAGTTTATAGATTGACATTTATTGGCCATTATATAAAGTTGTATTTAATTTACGAAATCTGCTAGCTAAAAACTCAATGAGTTAAGCTAACATTCCCTTTTTTTTCCGTCATTAATTTCATTTGTGTAGGAGCTGGAGTGACATATTCACAGGGAGGATTTGTTTTGTTTTATCTCATGTCAGGTATGTTTACTGTGTTTTATTTTATATATATATTTTTAAGTTTAGCAGTACCGCAGTATGTTTGTATAGCGTCATGCGGTAGTTTAGGCCACAATCCTGTGGTGACGTTAGCTCGCCCTTTTGCTGTGTTCCCCTATGGGAGAGGAGCTGGAGTGACATATTCACAGGGAGGATTTGTTTTGTTTTATCTCATGTCAGAATAAACGGACGTCAGGTCCAAAGACATCCTGGTTTTGGGTCCCTCACTCACCTACAACACAACGCAGAAATTCACCGGTTACACTTGGTGCCGTGACCCGTCAGATCGCCGACCAGCGCTTGCCTGGTCCCCGGGGTTCTGCTGCCTGACGTCGCTTCTCTGCGCTGTCTGTCCATCGGCTCCACTGCTCTCCATCTGCGCCAAGAACGGTTGGACAGCCACGTTTTGGGTGCCCTTCCGACCCGTCAGATCGCCGACCGCAGCTTGCCTGGTTCCCGGAGTTCTGCTGCCTGACGTCGCCGTTCTCCACTGTCTCTCCATCGGCGCAAAGAACGGCTGGACGGCCACACAGCCGTTCGACCCGTCGGATCGCCGACCGCAGCTTGCCTGGTTCCCGGGGCTCTGCTGCCTGACGTCGCTGCTCTCCACGGTCTCTCCATCGGCTCCACTACTCTCCGGCTGCACGCCTGCATTTATACCGCTCCATGCGCTTAGGAGCGCGAGGTATATTGAGTCTAATTAAATCGCCAAAGGGGCCATTCTATTGGCTGGCTGTTAATTGGGCTTCCTTGCCCTTGTGTTTATATGTGTATATATATTTTTGATAGGATAAAAGTTATCTGGCGAATTCTATGCTACTGTATTCAGTCTTATTGCATTTTACTCCCTCGTTCATATTTTCATCTGGGTATTGGGAAATGTGTTGAATGCATATGAGTTTTTGAATGTGTTTTGCTGACATACTTACTCATTCTGGGTTTTCAGCTCTGCTCTAAAAGGTTACATTTGTTAACTGTTGCATTTGTATAGCTGTTTTCTGATTTTTATTTATGATAATTTTTCCAGTTATAATCTTTCTTTGCATTTTCATGGTTATATACTGATCTTAAGAGATGTCTGCTGGGGATACTTTCAGCCTGAGTGATATGTCTAACCCAGTTGGGAGTATGGGGCTAAGTTACGGGGCTGGGAGGGGGCGGGGTGTGTTATCATTTTGTCATGGGAGGGGTAGGCCTGTAGGTCCTGTATTAAGTGAGGATGAGAACACAGTTAACCAGTCAGTGTTGGGTTCACCTGTGGGTCCTACAGCCAGTTCTACACCCATTACACACACTACCCCTCAACCTGTTCAAGTCATTACTACTGAAGCATTTGGTGGTATTATTGCTGATTTGGCCAAACAGATTGGTGAAACCGTCACTGCCAGTTTGCACACCATGCACCAGCCCAGTGGTAGCCAGTCCCAGTCTCCGCCTGTCCAGTCTCCAGGGTTTGCTGAAGCTTCACAGCTGAAAGTAGTGGTGCAGCCTGATACAAAGCCCCCACCATTCTTCAGAGGTGATCAGTCTGACAAGTTTTCCATACATGAGTGGGAAGACATGATGAGGAGCTATGTCACCAGGATGAACTGTAGTTCACACAGTGAGATGTTCGAGCTGGTAATGAGCCGTCTCACCGGTAAAGCGAGGGATATCGTCAAAGTGTCACTCCGCAGTCATTCTGAGTTGAGCCCTAGTGAACGTCCCACAGCTGTCTTTGATATCTTGAAACGTAACTTCAGCGAGCTCACATATTCCAGCATGCCAATGAGAGACTTTTATAGCACTGTCCCGAAGG
Organism: Centroberyx affinis; assembly: GCF_046629955.1. Lineage (NCBI taxonomy): Eukaryota > Metazoa > Chordata > Actinopteri > Beryciformes > Berycidae > Centroberyx > Centroberyx affinis. The sequence continues at coordinate 166,690 of NW_027279174.1, read as the reverse complement.
CTGGTGAAACTGTGATGGATTACTGGATCCGTCTCAATAAGGCCATTGATGCAGCTGATGAGTGCCTCCGTAGGCGGGGTAGGTGTGTTGAGGACCCCAGTGCTGAGGTTGTGATGATGTTCATCTCTCACTGTCCCGATCCCAACCTTGCCATGTCATTCCAGTTTAAGCCTGCTGACAAGTGGACTGCAGCTGAGGTCCAAGAACGGCTGGATAGCCACATGCATAGTGTGAGGAATGCCACTGCTCATGTCCAGCATACTGTCAGTGTGTCAGCCTGCAGCCAGGGCATGAATGTTGTCTCTCCACCATCTCATGGCAGTGTACCTCAGCCTCTGCTATCATCTTCAGAGGCAAGTCATCTCCTGCCTCCCTCTGGGTCCGCCACTGCTCTTGGTGGTTGGCTACATCCGACCCCTCCTGTGGTTAACCAGCCTTCTCCTCCAGTAATGCCAGTTTCTCAGACTGCTCCTGCATCCACCAATCCGGCTGCTGAGCCCGGCCTTCAACAAGTGGTCGCTATGTTTGAGAAGGTCCTCACGCTGTGCACTGCGACCCTTGCCACGGCTGGCCAGACACGCCCTCGTCAGTCCCAGCACTCAGGCAACCAGTCCAGTCCTTCATGCAGAGTGTGTGGCACTAAGGAACATTCCACCTACGTGCACTGCAGGCTTGACAGGCTATGTCGTCACTGCCTTCGCCCTGGTCACTTTAAGGGTGAGTGTCCATTCTCCTCCCAGCCCCCGGCCATGTCAGTGCCTTCTCCCTCTGCTGCTCCTTTAAACTAGCCAGCCCATGTGATGAGAGGGGTAGCATGGGCAACTCTGGAGTAACCCTCGCTGGAGAACCTGATTTGCAGTCTGTATATGTCAACAGCTGCAGTAAGCTTCCAGATGACAAGACAGTTATCTTTGTGGGGTCACAGAGAGTGGAGGGAGCGAGTGAGTTGTTTTATGCTCCTGTATCAGTCGGTGGCCAGTCTACTTTGGAGGGAATGCTTGATTCAGGAAGTATGTCATGCACGCTTAGTGAAGAGGCAGAGTCAAAGCTGAAAAGTGCTGGTGTTCTCCCAAGTCCTCAGCCTGTGCCTGAAAGAGTCGTGCTTGTTGGTTGCGGTGGCCTTGTTACGCAGCCTAAGTGCATTTATGACTTGGATATTGATGTCTATGGATTCAAATTTATCGTCCCAACCTTTGTTGTTCCTGGTCAGAGAGATGAGCTTATCATCGGGAGCAATGTCATTAGGCCCATCATACAGAGGATGAAGTCCACAGAGAAATACTGGGAGCTTATCTCCTCCAGTACCAACGACCCCAACTGTGAGCAGTTTCTCCAACTACTCAGCTGCATCTCCCGTTGGTCGGGCCCTGAGCAGCCCAGTAAGATTGGGACTGTAAGACTGAGGCAGGCTGTTACTCTCCTTCCCCGCCAGGAGTATGTGGTGTGGGGGAAGCTGCCAAGCACTGCTCATGTGTCACCAGGGAGTACTGTCATTGTTGAGCCAACTTCAGCCCGCTCAGCACCTAAGAACATCCTTGTGGGGCGTGTCGTGACTCCTATGTGGGGGGATCGCTGGGTTCCCATGAAGGTTCTTAACCCCACACAGACTCCTGTGACGCTGCGCCGCAATGCCAAGCTGGCTGATGTCTCTCCGTGTCTTGCTCTTGAGGACCTGCCAATCACCCAGGGGCTGTGCAGACCTCAGGATGACGTTGCTTCAACCCCCACTTCTCCGCAAACTGTGTCTGATCCCATTCAGCTGCTGAAAGACTGTGGATTGGGAGATGTCAACATTGAGGGCTGTGAGGTGTCTGGCAGTTGGAAAAAGAGGATGGCTGAGCTTGTGTTAACCTATCAAGATGTGTTCTCCAAAGACAAGCTGGACTGTGGAGAGGCCAAAGATTTTGTCCACCGCATCCACCTCTCTGATGACCAACCTTTTCGGTTGCCTTACCGCCGAGTCCCTCCTGCACATTATCATACGTTGAGAGAGGTGCTGTCTGAGATGGAGATGAAGGGCATCATTAGCAAGTCAATCAGCGAATATGCTTCACCACTGGTCATGGTCTGGAAGAAATCGGGTGACCTGAGGATCTGCACCGACTTTCGCTGGCTCAATGCCAAGACCATCAAGGATGCTCACCCGCTGCCCCATCAAGCTGACTGTCTTGCCGCTTTGGGTGGGAATGCCCTCTTCAGTACCATGGATCTGACATCGGGGTTCTACAACATCCCCCTCCATGAGTCTGACAGGCCGTACACAGCCTTCACAACACCCTTGGGCCTGTATGAGTACAACAGGCTCCCCCAAGGCCTGTGCAACAGTCCAGCATCCTTCATGCGAATGATGTTCAGCATTTTCGGTGACCTGAACTTTTCCAGCCTCCTTTGCTACCTGGATGACCTGCTTGTTTTTGCGCCGTCTGAAGAGGAAGCTCTGAAGCGTCTGGAGCTGGTGTTCTCTCGCCTGAGGGCCAACAACCTGAAGCTAGCACAGAAGAAGTGCCACTTTCTCCGCAAGTCTGTGAGGTTCCTGGGGCATGTAGTGGACAGTAGCGGTGTCTCAGTCGACCAGGAAAAAGTGGAAGTCATCGCGAGCTTCAAAAAGGAGGACCTTATGAACACCGACGGTTGCACTCCATCTCAGCGGAAGGTCAGATCTTTCCTTGGAATGGTTCTATACTACCAGCACTTTATTCCTTCATGCTCCTCCATTGCTAAGCCCCTCTTTTCCCTGACTGCGGGCCAGAAGCGGAAGGTTAAGGGTGCTGGTGGCCGTAAGAGGGCTGGAACATTCCGTGAGCTGACACCAATGGACTGGACTCCTGCTTGTGATAAAGCATTTGAGGATTTGAAGAGTGCTCTCCTCAACAGTGTAGTGCTAGGCCACCCGGACTTTGACAGGCCTTTCATCCTTTCCACCGATGCCTCTCTTGATGGTCTGGGCGCAGTCTTATCCCAGGTCCCTGCTGGTGAGGAGAAGGCTAGGCCCATAGCTTTCGCGAGCAAATCTCTCAGTCGCAGCCAGTCTAACTACCCTGCCCATAGACTGGAGTTCCTGGCTCTGAAATGGTGTGTGTGTGATAAGTTCAGTCATTGGCTTAAGGGTCATAAGTTCACCGTCTGGACTGATAACAACCCTCTCACATACATCTTGACCAAACCGAAGCTTGACGCCTGCGAACAGCGTTGGGTCTCGAAGCTTGCTCCATACTCCTTCGAGATCAAGCATGTCCCGGGCAGGTTGAATGTTGTGGCGGATGCCCTCAGTAGGGAACCCTTTGTGAAGCCTCTGAGCCAACGTCTCCTGTCAGAGCCATATTCCAAGCTGCTGGAGCAGGTGTGTGACATAGGGGATGGATGTGTGCAGGATGCCTTCCGTCTGACGTGCCAGCCTCAGTCATTGGGGAGTGCCTCTCCGCCTACAGCCACTGATGTGTCCATGTCTGAGGATGAAGTCTCCTCCCTCCTTTCTGCTCATGATGACTGGGACTCAGCTCCGACACAGCGTGCCGCTTTGCTAGCCAGCCATCTGAGCAGTTTGACTCCTCCTGGTCAAGACTTGTTCCCCTCGCTGTCTTTGGTTGATCTGCAATCCCGTCAGCAACAGGATCCTGTCATCTCCAGGGTGATGTTCTATGTTGTCAGAAAGCGCAGGCCCTCCAGACGTGAACGTTGTAACGAGTCCCACCAAACCCTGAGAGTCCTGAAACAGTGGGAGAAGCTCACACTCTTGAATGGTGTCCTCTACAGAGTTATCAGAGACCCGTTGACCAAGCACAAGAGGTTCCAGTTTGTCCTACCTGAGTTCTTGAAGTCAGAGGCATTGTCTGGTGTTCATGATCAAGCAGGCCACCAGGGTCAACCCCGCACACTCTCTCTCGCCCGTCAGCGCTTCTTCTGGTATGATATGGAGAAGGATGTGCGCAACCACGTCAGAAACTGCCACAGGTGTATCCTCAGCAAGACTCCAGAGCCTGCTGCAAGAGCCCCACTGGAGAGCATTAAGACCTCTGCCCCACTGGAACTCGTGTGCATTGATTTCTGGTCTGCTGAAAACAACAACAACAAGTCTGTGGATGTGTTAGTAATCACTGACCATTTCACCAAGTTGGCACATGCTTTCCCCTGTCAAGACCAGACAGCCAAGAAAGTAGCAAAGAAGCTCTGGGACAACTTCTTTTGCATCTATGGCTTCCCTCAGCGTCTCCACTCTGACCAGGGGGCTAATTTTGAGAGTGAGCTGCTTGCAGAGCTTCTGGTGCTGGCAGGTGTCGACAAGTCCCGGACCTCCCCCTATCACCCCATGGGGAATGGTGGAACTGAGAGGTTCAATCGCACACTGGGCAACATGCTGAGATCTCTGCCACCAAGATCAAAGCTGAAATGGCCGCAAATGATCCAAACCATGACCTTTGTGTACAATTGCACAGTGCATGAGACCACCGGATTTGCACCATTTTACTTGATGTTTGGGAGGGTCCCTAGGTTGCCAGTCGACCTCATGTTCAGGAATGTTCTCCATGATGGGACAGTCTGTGATTATGATACTTACGTGAAGTCCCTGGTGAGTGACCTCTACACTGCTATGCTCCAGGCTCAGAAGAACTCTTCGGTTGAGCAGAAGCATCAGTCTGACCAATATAACAAAAAGGTCAAGGGCCTCCCTCTTTCTGTTGGTGACCAAGTTCTTGTGGCAAACAAGGGCCTCAGAGGGAAGCGTAAGCTCGCTGATAAATGGGAGCCTGTTGTCCATTCAGTGGTGGCCTCCAAGCCTGCCCTTCACATCTACAGGATCAGAGACAGAGAAGGCAATGAAAGAGTGGTGCACCGGAACCTGCTGCTCCAGGTCAACTTTCTCCCCCTGGATGAGCATCTGGATGAAGGGGACACTCACGTTCCCCAGAGCACTGGCTGTGTCACTCCTCTGTCCAACCTGCATGAGGATGTCGAGACTACTGTGATGCAGACGGACATTCCAGCCGTTGAGCTGTCCCGGGCTGGTTCTTTGTCCAGCATGAGCACCTGTATGGATGACCGCACTGCTTCATGGGTCCATGGACAGTCCACAGTTGATGATGATGATGATGATGGTAGCACTGCTGGCCCCTCTCCTTCCCCGATGACCGTCCCCTCTTCTGATGGACTTACTGTGGCTGGTGCTGGTTCTCCCTCTATCCCATCCCCTGCATCTCACCCCTCCCCTGTGCCGCACTCTCCCCATGTTAATGTTAGTCCACTTCAGCCTTCTGGCAGAGGTAAAGGCCGTACTTCACGATTTGGGAGAGCTATTAAGCCTGTTAGGAGGCTCATAGAGTCAATGGTCTTGAAGCACCGTGCAGTGTTGTAATTTGTCCTTCGTGAAGCTTTTCACGGGTCCAATTATGGCCATTGGATTTGAAACAGCTATAGCTGTGTGTGTTTTTTTTTGTTTTGTTTTAAACACATTTGTTTTGGATTTTCTTTTTGAGATGTGCCCAAGTGAAGTATGGCATAAGTTGTGTGGTGTAATAGGCACCTCATTTTGTCTGTAGAGTGTCCTGAGATTTCGCTAGGCGCCGAGCGGGTCTCTGTCCCTCTTGACCCTTTTTTTATGGGTAGCAGTTATTGCTGATGTATTCCACTGTATGTGTGGTTGTATTTCTTATGTCCGGTTTATTGTCATGAGTGGGCAGTTTTGTCACACCATTCACAATTTTGTGTAATTCCAAGGTGTTTTTTTTTTTTTTCTTTCTGTGCTTTTGTGGTTTCTATGCCCTTGAGTATGGCACAGGTATGTTTCGGTACAATGCAGATTTTAGTGTAATTCTAGGGGGGTGAGTGTAACAGAGTTGTTTTGACATGTATAATTACACTAAACCTATTTGTATACCTGACAGTTTTCTTTTACCTCCACTTCTGCTGTCATGCTACAGTATGTACAGTAAGAGCCCCACCTCCTGCACCCCTCCTTCTCCTTGCCCCATAAACTTCCTGTCCCCCCTTCACCTCTCCCCTTTTGCTGTGTTCCCCTATGGGAGAGGTGGGTGTCATTTTTCCTCCCGTATTATCGCCATCCATCTTATAATTTCTTATCATCCATATTTCTATTTTTGTGATCCATAATGTCATAAAGTCTGGATGCATCTATTAGTTTATAGATTGACATTTATTGGCCATTATATAAAGTTGTATTTAATTTACGAAATCTGCTAGCTAAAAACTCAATGAGTTAAGCTAACATTCCCTTTTTTTTCCGTCATTAATTTCATTTGTGTAGGAGCTGGAGTGACATATTCACAGGGAGGATTTGTTTTGTTTTATCTCATGTCAGGTATGTTTACTGTGTTTTATTTTATATATATATTTTTAAGTTTAGCAGTACCGCAGTATGTTTGTATAGCGTCATGCGGTAGTTTAGGCCACAATCCTGTGGTGACGTTAGCTCGCCCTTTTGCTGTGTTCCCCTATGGGAGAGGAGCTGGAGTGACATATTCACAGGGAGGATTTGTTTTGTTTTATCTCATGTCAGAATAAACGGACGTCAGGTCCAAAGACATCCTGGTTTTGGGTCCCTCACTCACCTACAACACAACGCAGAAATTCACCGGTTACATTAATACAGATTGTTGGAGCTATTGGACACCTAAATCTCCCCAAGGGGATGAATAAAGTATGTGCATTTCATGAAATTGTATTAGACTGTGATGAGAGAGTGTCAGAAAGAAGGCAGACAGGGACTGACATACATACGGAGAACCAGATATGAACCGTAACCCTAACTAGCCCTAACCCCTGAAGATCTCAATTACAAGGTGTGCGGCGTCACTCACTGTGTGAAATGGACTGTTGTACAAAGAACAAGGAGGAACTCTTCCAGGAGAAACAAACAACAGAGTATTTCCTTTTCTATGGCCACTACATAGGAGCATAATCACAGAAAGCAAAGGCCTAAAGCTGCTCTGTGTCACTAGTAGCCATGGTGATGGCACAGAGAGGTCTTCCCATGATTCCTGGCTGCAGGGTCTGCTAATTGGCCTCTTGGTAAAGCTGTTTAGTGCCCCCTGAGTGTCCAATTGTCCACATAGAGGCCTCTAGGGTCTGGCCTTGTGTATGTTACTGTAAATGAGTGGATGGAAATAGCTAGTGATGCAGCAAATAAGACTGGAGTTCCTCAGGGACTCATTACTGTAAAACTTACTGAGAACATGGTAAACATGATGAAATCACACATCTGAGTCCCTCACACAATATGACACTTTATTTAAAAAAGAACAAAATGAAATATGTTAAAATGTATGAAACATAAGAAATATGAAATGATATAGGAAATTCAGAAGAATAAATAACTGAGAAACCCATAATGACACAAAGTAATGATGAAACCTTAAAGGACTACTCCGACTTTTTAGGAGTTTGGCCTATTGGTCACCTTGCCAAACGTGTGAGGAGGACGGGCACCAAAATCATCCCTGTGTCTCCAGTAGATATCTCTGTCCAGTGCGCATGCTAATGCTTTAGCATACAGTATGTTCAGTAATCATGGTGGTGGGATTGGTAAAATAGACACAAACATTGCATTTCAATGAAGATCTCTCTTCCAGCTAGCCCTGTTGGGACTGACACAACACTGCGTAGGGTGTCATTTCCGGGTCCCTGCATTCGAAACCTAGCATGTAGATGGAACAGAAAATTTCCAGCGTACCCGCCAAGGTTCACAAATCAAATTTTGCCAATCTGTCAAGCTTTCTGGATTCCTTGAACCCTTATCTGTTAGGGTGGTGGATCATATTGTGTGAAAGTATTTGCAATAAAGTATAAAATCTCACCTTTGTATGGCTTGTCATGGTTGTTTTCATATGCATGTCTTAGAAATGGCTGCCACTCTTGTTCTACGCTTCTTCCCTGTGCGGCGAGCTGGAAAACGTCCTTTGCTGCCCCCTCTGGTCGCTGGAAAAAAAACACCCATTGTATCCTGGTTCACCAGAGCTAACCTGTTGTTTAGGGGCCAGAGGGGGCAGCAAAGGACGTTTTCTAGCTCGCTGCACAGGCAAGCCAGCTAGCCAGGTGGACTCGGCCCAATTCTGGCTAGGATTCGGCACAAACGGCGTAGCATCGGACTCAGGTGATGTCACCTGGGCCAGATATGGGCCGGACCCGGTACAATCGGATGTGGAGGTAGACATCCCAGCCGCACTCGGTCGTGAGATATCTGGCCCAGTAGTATAAAACAAGATATGCCCGCCATTTGACTCTGCTAACCCTCAAGCGACGGACACTCCGCCAGTCAGAGCTCAACGTTCACTGCCAAATTGTGCTGTGAGTATATTATGTTTTGTTATTTTCTGTCTTTTTCCCCCGAAAAGCTGTATCAATACAATATTTACCGCAAAATGAGTTAGTGCACGTCGAATATCATTTTATTTGATAGCTAACCAAACAAACCAGTTTTCAATAGCTGAAATGTTCAATTAAATAGCTGCGTTATGCTGACGATCAAATTAACGTTGTTGTTCATAGTAACATTGATGTTACCTGATGACTGAATATGGTATCTGCAGTTTGCTAACTTTAATTCTTTAATAAAGCTCGATAAAGCTCGATGTGATTTTAGTTAACGTAACCCTAAGTTCAAAATTGGTAGCTAACATGGCTAACATAAAGTGGACGTTAGCTAACGTTAACATACTTCAGCTGATGTTCAGGTAGCTAGCTAATTGGGTACGATTCAACTGCTAGCGTTGGAATGAACTAGATAAAGCACAAAGGGAATGGGATATAGTTGGCCAGCTGTTGGCTTTCCATCAAATTACATTTCACAAGCCAATCGTTCGCAATCACCGCTAGCTAACGTCAGCTATATCTATCGCTGCAAGCACGTTAGGAAGTGGCGATTGAAACTTATAAACTGGAGTGGCACAGATGAGATAAGGGTCCTCTATATAAATTCAGAATGTGGCTGAGTCTGTGTATGTAGTATTACAGTATTATTAATCCGTTTCCATCTGCCATTCCGTAGAGACATCAGACATTCACCTCCTCCTCACCACCCTCAAGACATCAGAGAGCAAGGCTCTCATTTCCAACATATCCCAGTTTATGGCCTCAGCATCTTCAGTCTGCAGAACTTCGCTGCAGTGGACCTTTATTCCAGCAAGTTGATACAGAGCTGTGCAATCAGCTTCAAATGCAGCTGATGTGGCTCTACAATGATCAAAACAACATTATACAACAGTTGGTTCCGGTCGAGTAATTTGATTGGACGAGGCATTCCATTAGTGCTGATATACAATATAACAGCACTGGGACTTTCTACTATGTATAAAGCCTAAAGCGTCTTCTAAACTGGACTGGCACAAATGAGGTAAGTGTCCTTTATATAAATTCAGAATGTCGCAGTTTCTGTATATATGTATATACAGTATATATATATATATATATATACATATGTATATGTATATATATTACACTGTTAATAATTATGTCATTGTATTAATCTTTTCCTCTTTGCAAATCTGGTGTTATATCATATCATATCATATCAAGAAAGCATCTCAGCATGCCTGGCTGACATCAGGTGGATGTCCTCCCACCATCTCAAGCTCAGTCTAGACAAGACTGAGCTGCTGTTCTTTCTGGGAAATCCTTTCTCCTGTCAACATTCAACCCTGCACTCCAGCCACGCCCTGCACTCACCCACCGACTGTCCCTCCCTTTCATCGCTCTGCTTGGTCCGACTCTTCTCCCTCCTGGCTCCTAGTGGTCCGACCTCTTGCTCCTGTTCCCCAGTGGTGGAATAATCTTCCCACCTCAGAACTGCAGAGTCACTCCCCATTTTTGGACACAGGCTCCATCTTGCCCTCTGACCTGCTGACTTTAGCTTTGATTGTAAAGACTCCTTACAATTGCCATGTATATTTTGTGTTTTCAATAACTTTGATCATAAATGTTTAATAATCTTTCAACCATTTACACGTTATTGATAAATATGGCACATTGTTTATACATTTTCCAAGCATTTCTGTCACTCTTTCAATATTTCATATGCTATGAAAACGTTTTTTTTATTGATGTTAGAACTACAGTTATTGCAGCATACTCCATCCATCCATCTTCAACTGCTTATCCGAGGTCGGGTCGTGGAGGTAGCAGTTCCAGCAGGGGGCCCCAAACCTCCCTTTCCCTGGCCACATTAACCAGCTCTGACCTAGGGATCCCAAGGTGTTCCCAGGCCAGCGTGGAGATGTAATCCCTCCACTTGGTCCTCGGTCTGCCCCGTGGCCTCCTCCCAGCTGGACGTGCCTGGAAAACCTCTCTAGGGAGGCGACCAGGAGGCATCCTTACTAGATGCCCGAACCACCTCAACTGGCTCCTTTCTATGCGAAGGAGCAGCGGCTCTACTCTGAGTCCCTCACGGGTGACCGAGCTTCTCACCCTATCCCTAAGGGAGATGCCAGCCACCCTCCTGAAGAAACCCATTTCAGCCGCTTGTATCTGATATTGTCCTTTCGGTCATGACCCATAGTTCATGACCATAGGTGAGGGTTGGGATGAAAATTCGAGATTGAGAGCTTTGCCTTCTGACTTGGCTCTCTTTTCATCACAACGGTGCGGTAAAGCGAACGCAGTACCGCTTCTGCTGCTCCAATTCTCCGGCCCATCTCCCGCTCCATGGTCCCCTCACTCGAGAACAAGACCCCGAGATACTTGAACTCCCTCACTTGGGGTAAGGACTCATTCCCAACTCAAAGTGGGCAATCCACCGGCTTCCTGCTGAGAACCATGGCCTCGGATTTAGAGGTGCTGATCCTCATCCCAGCCGCTTCACACCCAGCTGCAAACCGATCCAGTGAGTGTTGAAGGTCACAGACCAATGATGCCATCAGGACCACGTCATCTGCAAAAAGCAGTGACGCAATTCCAAGCCCACCAAACTGAAACCCCTCCCCTCCACTACTACGCCTTGAAATCCTGTCCATGAATATCACAAACAGGATAGGTGACAAAACGCAGCCCTGGCGGAGGCCAACCCCCACTGGAAACAAGTCCGATTTAGTACCGAGATTACAGCATACTGCACTTATTATACCTAACATTGTTATGGATTCAAATTCATTCTAATTTATATTAAAGAACAATTATTTTAAATGTATACAGACTATAGTTATTTGTTTCAGGCGGGCCGGGGTGGGGGGTGCAAATGAATACAATAAAACACTCGGGGCAGTTCTGGTCCGGGTTTGGCCCAAATCCGGCACGGATGCGGCCCAGGTGTGGCGCAGTTACGGCACATGTGCCAAGAGCCAACAGAAATGTTTAGAAAATGGAAATGGGAGGTTGAGAGTGTCTTGAAACTCCAATGGGTGGGAGTTAGTTGCAGTAACAGATTACGTCACTGTGTGGCGCTCCTTGTTTTACTGAGATGGAGTTACAGCAACAGGTATTGAGTTCTACTCCCAGTCTGTCTCCCGACCAGTAGTTTTAAGTCTCTTCAGTAACAATTTGGTACGTGTTACACTATATCAATCTAGACATGTATGTTTAGAGAATATAGTGCCATTATTAATCCGTTTCCATCTTTCATTTTTGGAAATCTGTAATTCCGTAGAGACATCAGACATTCACCTCCTCCTCACCACCCTCAAGACATCAGAAAGCAAGGCTCTCATTTCCAACATATCCCAGTTTATGGCCTCAGCATCTTCAGTCTGCAGAACTTCGCTGCAGTGGACCTTTATTCCAGCAAGTTGATACAGAGCTGTGCAATCAGCTTCAAATGCAGCTGATGTGGCTCTACAATGATCAAAACAACATTATACAACAGTTGGTTCCAGTCGAGTAATTTGATTGGACGAGGCATTCCATTAGTGCTGATATACAATATAACAGCACTGGGACTTTCTACTATGTATAAAGCCGTATAGTGCCGTGGAGACCAGGCTTTGTAAGGTTGACAAGTACAGTTGAATAAAGCGGAAATGTGAAAATCCCAACTACGTTGTCACCTGGCTCTGTGAAGTTATCCAGGAGCATTTTGCTAAAGCTAATATAGGCCAAGACACGGCCAAACGTGTTACAAAGTGAGTTTTGAAATCTCTGCACCTTGCCAAGTCATCGTTGAGTCATTGGTTTTGATGAACAACCCTTTCAGTCCCCGCAGATATATTATGTCATTTTGTGCTATGGGACAGTTAATAGTCATGAAACTCACTCAACATAATGACCATGGAAACTTCACATTCAAGGAATAAAAAGAAAAACACAAAAATTGTAGTTAGATTTTTGTGGGACAGCAGTGATCTAATTGTCTATATAAGGCCAGCTTAATATGGAGGTGAAAGATTTCTAGTTCAGTAACATATTCCATGCGTAAGGGGACTGATCCATGCGGTCAGGTGACATGGATAATTCTTTAAGACAAACTACCTTTGGGCGGCTGCACACAGCATGAAAGCACAGCTGTGCCCACTGGGGCAGCTGTGGAAACTGTGGGTAAGACCAGCTGACCCACCCAGCAGGAACTGTAAGATGGAGCCATGCTTGCTAAGATACATGGGGTCATGACTATCCAGGCACAGTTGGCCGATGCCATGGTGTCACTTTATCAATGCCAGCTAATGCATGGCCTGGGGGCCAAACATGGCTTGGGTCTGGTCTCTGAACTGCACCTGATCTCATAATTCATGGCCCAGGTCATGAAGGAGCAAGCTGTGGCCCAGCGGTTCTCAGATCCTACTTGGAAATAAGCTGGTGAGGCAAGAGTCAACGGCATGGCTAGCAGGGTGGCAAAGCTCAGCTCAAGGGCTGCTGTAGCCACTGCATTGCTCCTGACCATGTCTCTTACCCAGCCCACCCTTTGCCCCATGTCAGCATGCCTCACAGCCTGGGTAACATTGTCCGGAAGCCTACCATTAAAGCCAGACTGTTCCTAGAGCTGGTTGTCAACTGGGCAAGAAGAACTAGGTCAGGAGGAGACCAAGAAGCCAACGAACATCTGACTGAAGTACAGAGTCCTTTGTCAGTGATGAGAGATCCTTCTGGAAGGACAGCAGTGAGTACAGCACTAATCTGGGAAGAGAAGGAAGCCTGTGCTAAAAAAAAGCCACATGGCAGCAAAATGCCATGTCCAATTCATGCTGTTATTTGTAGTGGAGGAACATAATTTTCAAATAATTTGCGATTTGTCCACAGCACTTAAGTCTGAGTTTCCGACTTGAAACAATGAATGGAGACAAATATAGGCACATTCTGGAGGAGAACCTGCTTCATAGAAGCAACGACCTTAGATTGGTGCCACAGTTTCTGTTCCAACAGGACCATCACCCTCAGCCACATCCAACTCCAGTCCTTGAGACCCAAACAGTCCAGTGCAAAAATGCAAAAGAGCAACATTACTAAGCACATGAGTCACTGGTTGGTGTTAACTAATGTACCAACAACAAGATACTTGATAGTTTGTTGTATAAACATTGTTCTTTCTTTTGTTTATTTCTTTAACTGACATTAACCTGGGCTGATTTTGTCAAGCTAATTACTGTGTATCCAGTAAGTTTGTTACTGAATAACTAAATGATATTCTGATGTCAGGAACCCAAAGGAAAAAGGCCAAGGATAGAAATCGCTTCTCTATAAAAAGGAAATACCTGATCCAAGTTCATAGGAGGAGGAGAAGGAGGAGGAGGAGGAGGAGGGGGGGGGGGTCTGGATCAAACCTATATTCAAATAAATCACAACATTTGGTAAATACACAGACTGGGAAATTAACACCAGTCAACAGACAAATGCTGATACATTTTGGCTGTGGCTGGTAAATTTGTCTATTTTACCAGCCAATTTAGCAGGTAACCAACAATCTTCTAGAGTTTTTTTTTCTGCATCGTGACAATGAGAATAGGTTGGTAAACCAGTGAAACAGACTTGTATATTTTGGAATCCATCAGTCACTTTGGCTGGTGGATGGAAATGTCAGTTATCTGTGCTCTAAATGAATTGTTTGAGATTACTGCTGTTATCAATGTTTGTTTGTATAATGGAGTGACAGTTTTAATGTCCCACTATGAACAATTCTGTTTCCACAGTCACTGTCATCTTCACAGTATATGGACCACCTGGTCCATATAATTTAGCATTTTTCATATTCATCTTTGTTCTGTACATGTCAATATTGTGTATTAACCTTTTTCTTGTGCTGGTTATTTGTATTGAGTCGAGCCTTCACAGACCTATGTATATCCTTTTGGTCAACTTGGCCATAAGTGGGGTGATAGGTAGTTCATCTGTCTGTCCAACTATCATGAAATATCTTCTCATGGAAAAGCAGGAAAGTTCTCTTGAAGGATGTTTAACACAAGTATTTTTCACCAGTGTCTATGGCTGCTGGGTTTATGGCATCTTAGCTCTGATGGCCTATGACAGATATGTTTCTATTTGTAAGCCCTTGCAGTACCACACCATAATGACACCTACTAAAGTCAAGCTTTTACTGGCAGTTGTATATTTAATTCCATGCTCATTGTCAGCATTCCAGGTATATATGATTTCAAGAATTCAACTGTGCAAACACACAATTGATAAGCTTTTATGTAATAGCCGTGCAGTTGTGAATCTTTCCTGTGTGAAAAGCACTTTTCTCACTGTGTATGGTCTACTCTTAGCCACCTGTCTGATTATTCTACCTTTCCTTCTAGTTGTTCTTTCATATGTCCATATTTTAATGGTCAGCCTTAAAACCTCAAAGGAGTCTCAAAAGAAAGCATTACGCACATGCACTTCTCATCTAGTGACATTTATTAATTTCTCTGTAGCCACTTTCTTTGGTGTGATTTACCATCATTTAAATCTTCATCTTCCAACAGCAGTGAATATATTTATATCTATGCATTTTTTTGTCATTCCTCCTTTACTGCATCCAATAATTTATGGTATTAAAACACAAGAGATCTGGCGTAGTATAAACAAAATTGTAAGAAGGAAAATCATACAATTGTGAATTTTTTTGCAGATATATCTGGGGATGGATACAGATATTACAAGCTGCTGTTTATGTTTTACACAAAATTGTTTAGTTTGTATTTACCCACTGTTTTTTCAGTCAAAGGACAGGATATCTTTCCATCAGTGTTTTGTCTGTGTTTTGACATATCGAGATATTTTTTTCCAACGCATACCAATAAATAACATTGACTATTGATTATGATCATGAATGCATCACATTTTTGTAAGGGGAATTTAGGCTCAATACCGAATTTCTCTCACATCAATGATATGGTGAGCTCCTTCAATGATAAATGCTCTTCAGCATCATATGCTATTGTCCTGCTCAAAACTGGGCTAGTACCATTGGTAGTCATCCCCGTGGATCAATGATGGCATTTGCTGCCTAAAAAGTGAATACAAAAGCGCTGAGCATAGGTGGAAAAAAACAAAACTCCATTTTCATTATTTATATGATGGAGTTATTGACCTCGCTAAATGAAAAAATTAAATATGCGAGAGTCAATTACTGCAAACAAACTTAATTCCAGGTTTCTGTTCAGTATGGATCACCTTGTATATCTCACCCCTCCTTCAGCCACCTGCACTAAGGACTAGTACCCATCTCTACCTACATTCCCTGTGTGCTGACCTTTTAACTCAGTTTTCTCCAATTTCTCAGCAAAACTTTATAGACACTGTGTCTCCTATGCAAGTATCCTCTAGTTCCCTGGATGTAATATCCTCACAGTTCCTTAAAGAGATCCTAGGAACAATTGGCCCTCGTCTGCTGTCCACTGTAACTTAATCCCTAATCTCTGGTCATGTACCTGACTTTTTTAAATCGGCAATTGTGCAGACCCACCTAAATGTTACCTTTTATTGCCACAATGAAAACTTGATTACCGATCAACTACTTGAATTGGTTGAGAGAAACATCTGATAATTTTCAGTCTCGTTTTCACCAAATGCACATAACTGAAACTGCACTTTTTCTTTCAATTATCTTTATTTGAGCAATGTAACAGAAATCCATATATAATGATATAACGCTCTTTTATAACAGATAAACATGTAAGTACATTGTAAATACATTTTAAAGCTGCACTAAGCGATTTTCCGACCACTAGAGGGTGACAGAAACCACAACACATTTATAAATACACCACAGCAAAAGCTGCTGGACTACAGAGGCTCCAAAGGACAAACCTAGCGAAGGTCCGTGCATAAAGGCTAATAGCTAAGATAAACGTACCTACAGAGAAATGTCACCGGCTGCCAGACTTGCTTTGCCAGATTTTCCTCCCACTGAAGGTTACATGTCCCACAATTATCATATTTATCATAAGGGCCAACAACTGCAGAAGATGCCCTTCTGCACTCTACTGTTTTAAAGACTGTTATTGGAGCATTTGTGGCCTTTCTGTTATCTTGAACCAGTCTGTCCATTCTCCTCTGACCTCTGACCTCTTTCATTAACAAGGTGTTTTTGGAACTGCTGCTCACTGGATGTTTTTGTTTATTACACCATTCTCTGTAAACTCTAGAGACTGTATGACATGCTTTATATATTGAGTTGCAGTCACATGATTCACTGTTTGGATGATATTTGTGTTAACAAGCAGGTGCTCCTAATAAAGTGGCCTTGAGTGTCATATTTATAAGATACTATCTCATAATTCTGAGATGCTAAGTCATAATTATGAGATACTATCTCATAATTATGACTTAGTATCTCATAATTATGAGATAGCATCTCATAATATTGATTTAGCATCTCATATTGATTTAGCATCTCATAATATTGATTTAGCATCTCATAATTATGAGATACTATCTCACAAATATGACTTAGTATCTCATAATTATGAGATAGTATCATAATTATGACTTAGTATCTCATAATTATGAGATAGCATCTCATAATATTGATTTAGCATCTCATAATTATGAGATACTATCTCACAAATATGACTTAGTATCTCATAATTATGAGATAGTATCTCATAATTATGACTTAGTATCTCATAATTATGAGATAGCATCTCATAATATTGATTTAGCATCTCATAATTATGAGATACTATCTCACAAATATGACTTAGTATCTCATAATTATGAGATAGCATCTCATAATATTGATTTAGCATCTCATAATTATGAGATACTATCTCACAAATATGACTTAGTATCTCATAATTATGAGATAGCATCTCATAATATTGATTTAGCATCTCATAATTATGAGATACTATCTCACAAATATGACTTAGTATCTCATAATTATGAGATAGTATCTCATAATTATGACTTAGTATCTCATAATTATGAGATAGCATCTCATCTGGCCTTGAAGATCGGCGGTATCCAGGGGCTGATTGAATGTTGCCGAGAGCACATTGACACCTGCCGCACGCACCAAAGGAGTGACAGTGGTAGGATCTCCTCCAGTTCCCTGCCATCCAGAGAGTCTTCCCAGTGTCTATACTCTGTTCATCTCAGCTCCTCAGACTGAGATTTGGTTCCAATTTATTTTGAGTAAACAAGAGACTGAGTTAATATTGTGTATTTTAGGGCTGCAACTAACGATTATTTTTATTGTCGATTAATCTGCGATTATTTTCTTGATTAATCAATTAGTTGTTTGGTCTATAAAATGTCAGAAAATGGTGAAAAATGTGGATCAGTGTTTCCCAAAGCCCAAGATGACGTCCTCAAATGTCTTGTTTTGTCCACAACCCAAAGATATTCAGTTTACTGTCATAGAGGAGGAAAGAAACCAGAAAATATTCACATTTAAGAAGCTGGAATCAGAGAATTTTAACTTATTTTTCTTAAAAAATTACTCAAACCGATTACTTGATTATCAAAATAGTTGGCGATTAATTTAATAGTTGACAACTAATCGATTAATCAATTAATCGTTGCAGCTCTAGTTTATTTTCACTTATTGAATTTATTGAAGAGAGTGATTGACACCATCATTGGTTCCATGGGCGCTTGATTATGTTTTAAAATGGGGGAGCAAAGTTGGAAGATTTCCTGCATTTCTACACCACCTAACCTCTTGGATTAAGTCAAGAAACAACCTGACTTCCGCTGACAACAGCATCTTTGACTTGGCGCGCTCTCTCTCCCTCTCTTTACAAGGCTACGAGCCCCTCTGCTGTTGCAGCATCTCTCGCTAGCATATACAGACAGGTTTCAATGATGTGAACTTGAAGGCATGCAAACATGGACCACTGGCTAAAACGTAAATCTACATCATCTGAAGGGAAACCCGCTCAGAAAAAAAACACCGGACCCCGAAAGGACTAGCGCAAACGGCAGTACCAGTGATGTCAACGTTAACAATGTTAATCCTCTGGATCCTCAGACAGGTAACGGTAACGTTACTAAGAAGCAGCAGTCCAAAGATAAGTTTCAGGCTAACTGGCTCAGACTATATCCGTGGCTCGAACATAACAACGGTGAAATGAGCTGCTTGATTTGTAAAATGTAACGTTGCGCCTTTTACCAGTCGATGTTACAAACGTCAATTTTAAGTCGCCACTCAGATGGCGTTTCCCATACAGCAGCCTTGAAAAGAAAGTGTGAGGCAGATTCAGCAAAGAATGTGATGGCTCATGCTATTGAAGTTGCGCAGTTGCAGTGTGAGGAGGAAACGAAGGGGCTTCTCAAAACCGCCTACTATATAGCAGAAAACGAATTGGCTAACTCAAAATTTGGTCATCTGGTTAAATTCAATTAATATATAAGTAAATCAATATAAATAAATAAATATCAATAAATGAATGAATTCAGCTGCTAGAATTAACGTTTGTGATTTGAGCTGCAGACTCTTTCTCATCTGGGATTCAGAGGAACGCTCAACAGAAAACCAGTTTAGAACATTAGAAATGAATTTTGGAGAACGACTTTTACTTCTTTACTTTAAGTAAATTAATTTAAGACCATGTACTTTTACACTTTGACTTGAGTAAAGGATTTGAAATGGTACTTCAACTTCTACCAGAGTATATTTTTAGATTTAGTATTTCACTTTTACTTGAGTAAGGAATTTGTGTGTTATGAAATTGTCATTAAAAGAGTTCAATTTTCCCAAATCCTGTTTAGGTAAAAAAGTTTCTTGTAAATGTAACCCACGCGTGCTGGAGCCTCTCTACACACCCTGGAACTCTGCGTTGTGTTTCTTGATGTGTGATGGGGTGTTGTGCGGAGAGAAGGAAGCACCAGACACAGGAGTTCTGGATTGTGGTTGAGACCTGGTAGCACTTTATTGGCTCACAACGACAACTTTCATCTCTGCTGCTGGTCCATTACACTGCCTGCTGGCTCCATAACCTTACGAAGTAGTGAAAGTAACCTTTTTTTAGAAAATATGTTCTAGTACAACAATAAATGTGCAAAATAATAATCTAACACTGAAAATAACAAATTACTGCACGTTTAAATTGAATAAGGCATTCTTAACATATGACTTAGTGTGAAAATTAATTAAATGACATGGGCAAATGAAAATGAATGGGCACTGTACTTGTACACAGCAAGCTAGCCAACATTACGGCCCATATTTACATACAAAACACAAGCGCTCACTTCTCAAACCCACACCAAAGTGTAAGTCAACATCTTAATTAACACATTAGTCGAACAGATTGACTAGATGGGTGTTTTTAGTTCGGATATTTTAGGATGATGTAGGTCGCCATTAACACTGCTTACCTTATGAAGTAGTGAAAGTAAACTTTGAACAAGATGGTGTCCCACACGGAACGTATTTAAGAACTACGGTGTCCTGTAAAGGACAAACAGCGATAATTGCTAATTTCTCAGGGGAATAGACAGCGCAACAGTGACACCTAGTGGCTCATTTAGGCTACTGCCTTACATAAACATAAAATGTCACAGTTTTGCAACAGGTTGCCAACAACTATACGTCGGGCCCTGTCTCCTGCGCTGTTGCCAACGCACAGCCCCCGACAGTTGTGAGATCCAACACGCATATAAGAATTTAAGTGGTCAGTGCAGCTGTAGCTCCAATCGGCACAATTGCGCCAAGTGTAGAAATAGCTCTCCTAGACCCCGTAACTCCCGCCTTGTGTGGCTCAAAATATCGCCGCACAACAGAGCCTTCAGGCCAGAACTCCGGGTTATACATCTCCACAACGTCATTGCATTCAACACACACTTTAAATGAGCTTTATCTGTTGCGCCCAGTGACAATACATTGACAGTTAACGTCACAGCCAAGCTTTTCTTTAAGATAGTTAGACAACGTCTCTGCATCAAGGTCTGGTGAGAATTTGGTAGCAAAAACACTTGCAAACTTCGTTCAAACCACTTTTATATTTCCTTGCGCACCAGTGCCAACAATAGGCTTAGGCATCCTCTGCTCAGGTTTGACAGCACGCTGTTTTGACAGGACAGACTGGCCCTCGGTATGATTCCTCATATGTCGGCCCTGTTTAACAACATAGCTCCATTTAGGTGCGTTAGGCAATGCCGCAGTCCCTCCAGGGCTCACACATGCACTCACAGTGAAGGCCCCCGCACCTGCCTCGACACCAACGCCCGGGGCCAACTCCGTACGAGATGCAGAAGCCGGGGCATCACAGGTGGATTCACCGACAACAGAATAGCCAGGGATGCTCGCAGCCACAACCAACGCCACGCCATTATCCACAGCAGAGGCTCCTAATGGTGCGCTCCTGCAAGCGATTCCAGCGTCACTTGATATATCCAGGCTATGCCTTCTGCCACAACTCGGCTCCAAATGACGCTCCATAACGTCAACCCTGCGATCAATGGTCATAGTAACAGTACGCAGGTCCTCGCCGATATCAGCCTGAAGTTTTACTGCGTGCCTTAGTGCGCAAACCTCACTGTGCAGACGCTCCATCTTGCAGAGCAGGTTTGAGACATCCAAGTTGTTAAACGTCACAGGCGGCAGCTCATCCAGGTAGTGGGAGACGAATCGGGGGATGTTTTCTCCAGACTCGTTTAACATTTAGGCAACTTTTAATATTATTGACATCCTTCTGGTTGCCTTTAAAGGCCATGCACCGTTGCTTAGTATCAGGGCAAAGTTCAAACAACACCTTTCTTGAAGACTCAATCCACTTGGAGTCAAAGGTGTTCGAGGCTACTAGGACTAGTTCGTCCTGACTCATCGTTTTTATTTTAACCGCGAGGAAGTTAAGAACCTCATCCTCTACAATAACTTTGCCATCAACAGTCTCATAAATAATAGGTTTTAATCGAGGCCGGCTAAAACCAGAAGCTGCCAAGCTTCGACACGCACTTTCCGCCATCTTGAAACAACGTTCCAAATAATTTGTAGTCAAATAATATTTTAGTGTAAAGAGCTAATAAGCTACAGATATAGTTTAGATAACAGAATTTTACATAGTTGAGTGTGTAGAATATTTACATATTGTTGGATTTGGTTCTACATCAATATTATCAATATTTTTTTTTAAATATGTTTTATATTTGAACATTTGATGTAATTACAAGCCTAAATTTAGAATCTGTTCACCTATTTGATTGTTGATTTATAATGATAATTTATTTGTGCAGTATAAATATTTAAACATGTATATGCTATTAACAATATTTTTGTCAAAATCCAGCCTCCATGACACCTGCTGGTGTATTTTTGTCTGTCTAGTTTTTTGCTTCCCCTTTTTTCCTTGCCTGCTCTCTCCACACCTGGTTTTCATCTGCAATCAGCACACCTGTCCCGGATCAAGAAATCACCACTCCTCACTCCAGTATAAAGACGCTGCTGAGAGAACCAGTCACTGCCGGATCGTTGTGCTATACACGGTTTGTTGTTGTGCACACTTCCAGCTCTCTAGTTAATCTGTTTGCCAGCTTTGTTGCTAGTCTGCCTGTTTTGCCAGCTACATCACGCCTGTTTTCCCTGTCTTCAGAAACACCGGTTGTCTACCTGCTCCATCCTGGGAACCACCTTCACCTTGCTGCCAACACCACGGACTCACCCTCCACAAGGTCCCAGCTCTACTGCCAGACATTCACTCATCATCACTGCAAGCTGTAAATAAAGACGTGTTATTCTGACCTACCTGCTTGTCCTGGTCTGCATTTGGGTTCAGCCTAGATTCGTGACAGTACGATCCGGCCATCATGAACCCAGCGGACTTGGATTCGGTCTGCCAGGCAGTAGCCGCCCAGGGAAGCCTCCTTGGTCAGCACTGCCAAACTCTGCGGGAGGTTGTGGACGGCATTCGTGAGCTCTCCGGAACAGTGGCCAGTCTCCAGAACCAGCTTGGCTCGTTAGCTGTAGTTTCCTCTCCGCCCCCAGCCGCTCTTACACCATCCTCTGTTAAGGAACCATGGGTTCCCCCTCCGGACCGGTATGATGGCAACGTGGGGTTGTGTCGCTCGTTCCTGTTCCAGTGTGATTTAATTTTTCAACAGCAGCCCCTCTCTTACTCCACGGATGGAGCCAAGACAGCCTTTGTCATGAGTCTTCTCCGGGGAGACGCGTTGACCTGGGCAACAGCGGTGCGAGAGGGGCAATTTTTGGCTGCGGCATCCTACTCCGACTTCACCGCAGAGATGCGTAAAGTCTTCGACCATCCAGTTTGGGGTAAGGATGCATCCCAAAGGCTGTTTTTTCTCCGCCAGGGTTCCCGGAGTGTCGCCAAATACGCCATTGAGTTCTGGACGTTATCGGCGGAGAGCGGTTGGAATGAGGTGGCTCTCCAAGCTGTTTTCTCCCAAGGCCTGAGTGAGTCAATAAAAGATGAACTGGTGTCATATCCCGAACCGGCTAACTTCGAAGATTTGGTTTCCTTAGCCATTCGATGGGGATAATCGCCTCCGTGAGCGGAGAAGGGAGAGGCAGCGCCGCCTCCATCACGACTCGCCTTCAGCTCCGCCCCTCCCAGGTCCGGTGAGCCGAGTGCGGCCAACGGACGCCGATGCCCCCCGAGACTTTCCGAGACGGGAGACCTCACCAGGAGCTGAGCCGATGCAACTGGGCCGCTTCCATCTCGATCCGGAGGAACGCCGACGTCGCATCGTCAATAACAGCTGCCTGTACTGCGGCCAGCCGGGGCACTTCCTTGCTACCTGTCCTCATCGTCCGTCAAACTTGCCGGCTTGTCAGGAGAGGAGAGGATCCTAAGGAGCCGCATTGCCTGCCTTCAGTCCTCTCGTCCTCGGACCCCTTTGCTTGCGACACTCTCCTGGAAAGGTCAGTCCCTTGAATTATCAGCATTAATTGATTCTGGTGCAGATGGAAATTTTCTGGATGCTGTTGTGGTTGAGCAGTTGGGCATCCCCACTGAGAGTCTTGTTAAGCCCATAGAAGCCAACGCCCTGGATGGACGGCTCCTAGCCAGGGTCACTGTTAAGACCACTCCGGTACATCTCCTGTTGTCTGGTAATCATCAAGAGGATTTAAGTTTCTTTGTAATCAATTCTCCTTACGTCCCCATTGTTCTTGGTCATCCATGGCTAGTTAAAGCCAATCCCCACATCGATTGGGCCTCAGCCAAGATTCTCAGTTGGAGTTCCTCTTGTCATGCTCTGTGTCTACGGTCTGCTTTGCCTCAGCTGTCCCCAGTCAGGTTCCTAGTCCTGAGACCCCCGACCTGTCCCTGGTCCCATCAGAGTACCACGACTTCCAGGCGGTTTTCAGCAAGCAGCAAGCTCTTTCACTGCCGCCCCATCGCCCCTACGACTGTGCCATCGACCTGCTGCCTGGTGCGACTCTTCCCAGCAGCCGTCTCTACAGCCTCTCCAAGCCTGAGCGGGAGGCAATGGAGAGATACATCAAGGACTCCCTGGTTGCTGGAATCATCTGTCTGTCCTCTTCGCCTCTTGGTGCCAGCTTTTTCTTTGTGGATAAAAAGGACAAGACCCTCCGCCCTTGTATCGACTTCAGAGGACTCAACAACATCACGGTAAAGAACAAATATCCGTTGCCTCTCATGAACTCTGCTTTCGATTCTCTCCAGGGAGCCAAGGTGTTCACTAAGCTTGACCTCCGCATTGCTTACCACTTGGTTCGGATCCGTGAAGGTGATGAATGGAAGACGGCCTTCAACACTCCCTTGGGCCACTTTGAATATCTTGTGATGCCATTCGGGCTCACCAACGCCCCCGCCTTCTTCCAGAGGCTGGTAAATGATGTCCTACGGGACATGTTGGATCGCTTTGTTTTTGTGTACCTGGATGATATCCTGATTTTCTCCCGTGACCTCTCTGAGCATGTTCTGCACGTCCGCCAAGTCCTCCAACGGCTCCTGGAGAATCGCCTGTTCGCTAAAGCAGAGAAATGTGAATTCCACACCTCCACTGTCTCCTTCCTGGGATACATCATCGACCAAGGACAGGTAAAGATGGACCCAGCCAAGGTGAGAGCAGTCCTTGAGTGGCCGAGCCCAACTAGCCATAAGCAACTTCAGAGGTTTCTGGGTTTTGCAAATTTCTATCGAAGATTTATCTGTGACTACAGCCGTGTTGCGGCCCTGCTTACTGCTCTAACTTCCACCTCCCGTCAGTTTCAGTGGACTCCTGTGGCAGAAGAGGTTTTTCAGGAGCTGAAGAGCCGCTTCACTTCTGCACCCATTCTCATCCAGCCAGACCCTACTAAACAGTTTGTTGTTGAGGTGGACGCCTCGGACATCGGGGTGGGGGCAGTCCTTTCGCAACGTTCCTCGGAGGACGGTAAGCTGCATCCTTGTGCCTTTCTGTCTCACCGCCTTTCCCCAGCTGAGAGAAATTACGATGTGGGCAATCGTGAGCTACTGGCAGTGAAGCTGGCCTTGGAGGAGTGGCGGCATTGGCTGGAGGGAGCAGAATCGCCCTTCTTGGTCTGGACCGACCACAAGAACCTGGCATATATCCAAACAGCCAAGCGCCTCAACGATCGTCAAGCCTTTGGGCGGTTCAATTTCACTTTGACCTACAGGCCCAGTTCCCGTAACACCAAACCTGATGCCTTGTCGCGGCTGTATGAAAAGGAAAGGGAGGCCAGCCCCCTCCCTGACACCATCGTGCCAGCTTCATGTGTTATTGCAGCCGTCACTTGGAACATTGAGAGGGAAGTTAAGGCCGCACAGCAGACTGAGCCCGACCCAGGTAACGCCCCCCCGGGCCGCTTGTTTGTTCTGGATGCTGTTAGATCCCGTATCCTGCAATGGGCTCATTCAGCTAAACTTACCTGTCACCCTGGTGTAACCCGAACCCTGGCCTTCCTCCATAGACGGTTCTGGTGGCCGTCTATGGAGGAGGATACCAAGTCCTATGTCTCTGCCTGTCCTGTCTGCGCTCAGAACAAGACTCCAACTCAGCCCAGTTCCGGTCTGCTGCGTCCACTGCCCATTCCTTGTCGTTCCTGGTCTCATCTGGCTTTGGACTTCGTCTCGGGTCTGCCTGTCTCAGAGGGTAACATGGTCATCCTCACTGTTGTTGACCGCTTCAGTAAATTTGCTCATTTCTTGCCTCTGTCCAAACTACCCTCAGCCAGGGAGACGGCGGACCTGTTAGTCGAGGAGGTTTTCCGAGCCCACGGCCTTCCCTGTGACATCGTGTCGGACCGTGGTCCCCAATTCATCTCCGCTGTTTGGAAAGCTTTCTGCTCAGCCATCGGTGCCACCAGTAGCCTCTCGTCAGAATACCACCCCCAGGAGGCTTCCGGTGTCATGGCGGTGTGAGGACGTTTCCACATGCGCTCCTCGTATTATCAAAGATTTATATAATTTAAGTGTGAGGTAACTTATAAGGAATACACTCTTACAGCATCTAAATATTACGTGTTTGAGTTTTTATACCGCCAGTCTCGAAAGATGGCCAGCAAGTCGTCTAGAAATGCTAAACCGAAAGAGACAGCTAGCCAAAGTAACGTTAGCCCTCAAGATCATGCTAGCTCCGACGTGGTCACCCCAGGCTATATGAAAGAGTTGATTGACAGTATCCGTTCTGATGTCTCATCTATGCGCAAAGAGATTTTGGCCGAGTTACAGAGTTCCATTACCCAACTGCAGACCAAAGTGTCTAACAACGAACAGAAAATTGAGGAGATGGAATCATCTCTGACTACGCTTGATACTACGGTATCAGAGCTCCGGGGGGCAGTAGCCTCGCTGCAAGCCGAGAAAACACGTTTACAAGCTCGCGTGGATGATCAGGAAAATAGGTCTAGGCGTCAGAACATAAGGGTGGTGGGACTTCCAGAAAAACTTGAAAAAGGCAATCCTACTATTTTCATGGAATCCGTTCTTCTTGAGGTTTTTGGAGAGGGCAGTTTCCCCCGCAAACCAGAGGTTGATCGCGCACATCGTACTCTGCGCCCACCGCCGCCACCAAACGCCCCCCCGAGAGCCATGATAGCTCGCCTGCATCACTACAAGACGAGGGAATTGGTTCTGAAGCTGTCTTATGAGCGAGCGGGTCAGCTTACCTACAGAGGATACAAGGTCAGTTTCTTCCCTGATCTCAGCGCCGATCTACTGCGGAGAAGAACTGAATTCAACCCAGTGAAGAGGCAACTTCACCAGGCCGGTGTGAAGTTTTCTCTCGCCCATCCTGCTACGCTCCGCTTCTCCTTCAATGAATCCAGACACGAGTTCAAGTCCCCGGAGGATGCGTCTGCCTTTGTTACTCGCTACATGCTACCCGCAGCAGCTGCAGCGGCAGCAGCAGCTCCCACAACGGATACCGAGCCTGAAGGTATGCCGCCATTGGAGGAGTGACCGTGGAGGAGTAAGATTCTACTAGTTGGCTCTGCCAACATGCTGGTAAACTGCTGCTCTGCACTCGGGGATATTAACCAAGTTTAAAAGTTGACTTCTCTCCCATTGTCTGTCGGATGGACGTATAATAGAGAAACCCATGCTTGGATTACAGCTGCTCTTGCTATAACATATGGGTACTAAATTTGGCCCTGGAGTATATCTGCCAGTCAGACAGGGGGCGAGACTCAGGATATTGTGTAACCCATACAAGGTGAATTAATACCCTTTTTTTTTTTTTTTTTGCACTATTCTGTTGTCTCCACTCTTCTTTTAAACCCCATGTTTTCGGGACGGATAATACCATGTTCAGTTTCCTTAAAATATTTTTTTTCTTCTTTTCTTTTCTTTTCTTTCTAATTTATCTAGGCCTACTTTTGAGTGTAATTCCACAAATATTGTTATTTTCTTTACTAATTGAATACCTCTATCCTTTTGAGTCAAAGAGGAACGCCAAGGCGTGTGAGTTTGAGGATTAATGCACCCTTCGCGCTTTTGTAAACGGTTGGGCTATGTTGCACTTAGTTTGGGTAAGTGCGGGGGATTGAGGGGTGGGAGGGCTACATCAATGTTTTTCTGGCGTATTTGTCAATGTTTTTTTTGTTTAACTACGTTTCTTGCTTATTGCAGCTACAACGTTCACATTCACTTTTTATTTAAGCAGATAGTAATACAAAACTTGACATTTGCCTTATACTACTCCACCTTTCTTACTCATGAATAGGCTTAATAACAGAAAAGTAACCTATATATCGTGGAACGTGAAAGGGGCAAATCATCCTCGTAAACGGAACCAAATTTTAGCTCACCTTTCGCAGCTTAATGTAGGCATAGCGTTTTTACAAGAAACGCATCTTCGCAATGCAGATGTCAACAAGATTCATAGGAGTTGGGTAGGGAAAATCTTTCATTCTAGATTTGATTCTAAAGCCAGAGGCACAGCAATACTTATCCATAAAGACATTTCCTTTGAAATTAGTGAAACTATTGCAGATTCAAATGGTAGATATATCATTGCCTCAGGGCAACTTTTTAACAAACCTGTGACTCTGGCAAGTATCTACGCTCCCAACTGGGATGATGAAGCTTTTATTTATTCCTTGTTCTCCACCCTACCAAATGTAGACAGCCACTCACTTATAATTGGGGGAGATATAAACTGTACTCTAAATCCTGAACTGGATCGCTCGTCGACCAGACCTGCCCAACCATTAAAAATGGCCACTGCCTTAAACAGTTTCACTGCACAGTTTGGCTTGTGTGACCCCTGGAGGTTCAAATATCCAAATAGTAGGGCTTATTCCTTCTTCTCTCCTGTACACCACACGTTCTCCCGAATTGATTATTTCCTCATTGACATTGGATTTATTCCCCTCATCAATCAGGTTACATACCACAGCATAGTAATATCTGATCATGCACCCCTGTCCCTTGAATTGATTTTTCCTAACCAGCCCACCCCTTTTAGATCATGGCGCTTGAACCCTCTTCTACTTTCAGAACCTACATTTGTTAAATTTATGAGCAGTCAAATCAAGCTTTTTATTGAAACTAATGCCTCTCCAGAAATGTCCCAGAGTGTCTTATGGGAAACTCTGAAAGCATTCTTGCGTGGCCATGCTATCAGCTACGGAGCAAATAGTAAAAAAGAGAGTACTGCTAAACTGAAGGAGCTCTCTGATGGTATAGCAGAGGTAGATAGACAGTATGCTACATCCCCAACCGCCGAGCTCCATCAAAAAAGAATCAGCCTTCAAACAGAATTTGATTTGGCCTCTACAGCTAAAGCAGAGCAACTAATCCTTAAGGCTCGCCATCTGATTTATGAACATGGTGATAAATCCGGCAAACTGCTTGCTCATCAGGCACGCCAGTCCTTTGTCTCAAGGCAAATAATGCAAATTAAGACCTCTTCGGGTTCCATAGTCTCAGACCATGAACAGATTAATGATGCATTCTCTGAATTTTACACAAAACTGTATACCTCAGAATGTGAAAACAATTTAAGCATGACTGATTCCTTTTTTGAAGGTCTAAATATACCTCAATTAGATGAAGCTGAAATAGCCAACCTTGATAGTCCCCTATCGATTGAAGAGGTTCAAGAAGCTATAAGAAGTATGCAATCAGGCAAGACCCCCGGCCCTGACGGATTTGTAACGGAATTTTATAAGACGTTTTCGAATGACCTTGCACCCTTGCTCCTCGCTATGTATTCGGAGGCACTATCAGAAGGTCAGTTACCTCCCACTTTGAGACAAGCCTCAATATGTCTTCTACCTAAAAAAGGCAAGGACCTGTTGCTCCGTGAGTCACATAGGCCAATTTCACTCCTCAACGGAGATTACAAAGTTCTGGCAAAATGTCTTGCTAAACGTTTAGAAAAAGTGCTTCCACGCATTATATCCCCAGATCAGACAGGATTCGTCCAAGGGAGATACTCCTTTTTTAATACTCGCAAGCTTTTTAATATCGTATATACTGACCTTCAACGAGCTGTCCCTGAACTTGTGCTATCCTTGGACGCAGAAAAAGCGTTCGATCGGGTAGAGTGGGGCTTCCTCTTTAAGACTCTGGAGAAATTCGGCTTCGGCCAAAATTTTATTTCCTGGGTGAAACTGCTGTACACGGCTCCTTTGGCATGCGTTCGCACAAATGATGTGCAATCAAAGTATTTCCCTCTTCAAAGAGGAACAAGACAGGGATGCCCCCTCTCCCCGTTGCTTTTCGATCTGGCAATCGAACCGCTTGCTATTTCACTGCGACAGTGCCATACGTTTGAGGGGATAACTCGAGGGAATACTGTATATAAGATAGCGTTATATGCAGATGACCTTCTTCTGTTCGTCAGCAATCCAATGTCATCAATACCGTCCATCCTGTCTAAATTAGATCAATTCGGGAAATTGTCTGGCTACAAATTGAATCTGGAGAAAAGCGAATTATACCCTGTCAACTCTGCTGCTCAAAATATGCCTTATTCTGCCTTCCCTTTCAGGAGAGTGAGCTCTCACTTTAAGTACCTCGGCATAGTGGTTCCTAGATCCTTTAACCGTCTTCTTAAACTTAACCTAACACCTTTGATAGATAAATGTAAACAGGATTTAGAACGATGGCGCACCCTACCCTTATCAATGGCAGGTCGCATCAATTTGATTAAAATGAACATAGTTCCTAGATTCCTATATCTCTTCCAAACCATTCCGATATTTATTCCAAAGAAACAATTTGCCCTAATTGATAGAGTTCTCTCAAAATTTATATGGAACAATAAACAGCCGCGCGTCAGCAGGCGCTTCTTGGAGAGACACAAGATGGAGGGAGGAATGGCCATGCCCAACCTTTTGCATTATTATTGGGCAAGTAATATCCAAAAAGTTATCTTTTGGGTCAAGGGTCGCTCTGATGACAATATGCCAGACTGGGTTGCAGCAGAGTCTTATAACCTTCCTATTCACTCCCTAGTCTCCTCTGCCTTACAAGTCTCTACAGGCAGCTCAGCCAACAATCCTGTGACATCCCATACACTTAAAATCTGGTTGCAATTCAGGAAGCATTTTGGTTTGCAAAGCCCTTCTGTTATGGCACCTATTATGTCTAACCACCTCTTTACACCAGCTATGATAGATATGGCCTTTCGCGCCTGGCATGGGAACGGGATACGGTTTATTAAGGATCTTTATGTGGATGGAATATTTGCATCCTTCGAACAGCTAGCAACGAAATATGAACTACCACGTGCCCACTTCTTTCGATATTTACAATTGAGGAACTTTGTTAAGAAACAATATACTTCCTTTCCCAACAAGCCTCCAACTACCCCAGTTGATAATTTGCTGTCTCTCGACACGGATAAAAAGGGAATAATCTCCCGGATTTATGGAATCATTGGTGAGATGAACCCCCAGTCAGTAGATATACTTAGAACACAATGGGAACAGGACTTAGGCCCTCCACTTCTAAACGAGACTTGGAATGCAATTCTTGAGCAGATACATGCTTCATCTCCTTGCAGCAGACATGGGCTCATACAATTTAAGATTGTGCATCGTATCCACTTTACAAAGGCCAAATTAGCTAAAATTTATCCAAATCTGGACCCCACCTGTGATAAATGTAAATCTGCGCCGGCCACTTTAATTCACATGTTTTGGTCATGCCTTTGTCTGCATGCATTTTGGGATTCAATTTTTAAATCCCTGAGTGAAGCCTATAACATATTAATTGAACCAGATCCTCTGACCGCCATTTTTAGTGTGAAACCAGAGAATGCTACCTGGTCAAGACATATTTATGATGTAGTAGCCTTTACTTGCTTGCTAGCTCGCCGAATTATCCTGTTTAACTGGAAAGATCCTAAACCCCCTTCCCATACCAGGTGGCTGAAGGACGTTATGTTCCATTTAAAACTAGAAAAGATTAAATTTACCCTAAGGGGGAAAAAGGCTGAGTTCAGGAAAACGTGGACCCCATTTATGTCTTATTTCACTACTGTTACTGGGATATCAAATTGGAATGACTCATAGTGCTCTCTTTATGTAGTAATGCAAGAACGTGTGGATCACTGTGTGTAGCTGTATGTATGATTCCATTCTCTTTCTTTTTTTTTTTCTCTCTAGTTATACATCTTTGTGTAATTTCCTTTATTATTGCCATTGTTATTATTATTTTATTTATTTTTTTTTATTTTTTTTTTGTCAGTAGTGGACAGTTGTAGCCCACTGGGACGGGACTGGGGGTAGGACTGGGTGGTGGGGTGGATTGGGAGGATGAGTAGGAGAGATCAGGGGGTTGGGAAAGGGGAGGGCAGTTTTATATTTTGTATTTTATATGATGATCTTGTATTATGTATACCAGAACCCTTTGAAAATTCAATAAAGAGATGTTTAAAAAAAATTAAAAATAAAAAAATAAAAAAAAGAATACCACCCCCAAACAAATGGTCAAGCTGAGCGGGCAAATCAGGAGCTGGAGACTGCACTCCGCTGCATGGTTTCCACCTCTGCTACAGGTATGTCTCTGTTCCAGTGCCTGTATGGTTACCAACCTCCTCTGTTTCCCTCTCTGGAGAGGGATGTTCAGGTTCCATCAGTCCAAGCCCACATCCGACGTTGCCACAGGACCTGGCACCGGGCCCGGTCTGCCCTGTTGAGAGCTTCTGGGCGGTATCAGCGGCTAGCCAATCGTCGTTGCGTTCCAGCTCCCGCCTACACTCCAGGGGACAAGGTATGGCTCTCGATTCCTTGGTCCGTTTGTCGTGGAGAGGGTCATCAACCCCTCGGTTGTCCGTCTGAAGCTTCCTCGTTCCCTCCCGGTCCACCCCTCGTTCCACGTTTCCCGTCTGAAACCTGTCTCCGCCAGTCTTCTGGTTCCTCCGGCTCCTCCTCCTCCCCCTCCTCACATGATTGATGACCACCCCGCCTATACGGTCCGTCGCCTCATCGACTCTCGCCGCCGGGGCTGCGGCCTTCAATACCTTGTTGATTGGGAAGGATACGGCCCGGAGGAGAGGTGTTGGATCTCTCGTCGGCTCATCCTGGACCCTGCCCTCATCCTGGACTTCCACAGACGACACCCGGACAAGCCCGGTGGGTCGCCCAGAGGCGCCCGTCGGAGGGGGGGTACTGTCACAATCCAGCCTCCATGACACCTGCTGGTGTATTTTTGTCTGTCTAGTTTTTTGCTTCCCCTTTTTTCCTTGCCTGCTCTCTCCACACCTGGTTTTCATCTGCAATCAGCACACCTGTCCCGGATCAAGAAATCACCACTCCTCACTCCAGTATAAAGACGCTGCTGGGAGAACCAGTCACTGCTGGGTCGTTGTGCTATACACGGTTTGTTGTTGTGCACACTTCCAGCTCTCTAGTTAATCTGTTTGCCAGCTTTGTTGCTAGTCTGCCTGTTTTGCCAGCTACATCACGCCTGTTTTCCCTGTCTTCAGAAACACTGGTTGTCTACCTGCTCCATCCTGGGAACCACCTTCACCTTGCTGCCAACACTACGGACTCACCCTCCCCAAGGCCCCAGCTCTACCGCCAGACATTCACTCATCATCACTGCAAGCTGTAAATAAAGACGTGTTATTCTGACCTACCTGCTTGTCCTGGTCTGCATTTGGGTTCAGCCTAGATTCGTGACAATTTTTGCTTATGCTTCTTATTAAACTTTTTTACTGTAGCCCACATCAGCCTTCTTCTTGGGTTAGGGTTAGGGTACCATGCCTATGGAACCATAGGCTATATATTTTGATGTTCATCTCATTCAAAATAAGTTGCTGTGAGGTATGCCCGCATTGTGGCAGCTTCAGTTGGTAGGTGGTCCTCAATGGCCAAGGGAATGTCTATGTCACCCTCATCGTCTGCATTCTTTCTTCCACGATTGGTACCTTCCACATCATTGCCAGGTTGTGAAGGACGACACAGGCACCAGCCACAACTGCAGCTCTGTCAGGCTCCATTAATATGCCTGTCATTCACCAAATAAATTAATAGATTACCATAGGTCTATAGGCCCCTATTAATAATATAGGCTACTATATTGATACTGTATGAATAACACTAATACAGTATTCTAATAATATAAATAGAGCCTTCAATTTAAAATTAAATTTACATATTGTAATAGCCTACTATTTGAATTAAAGGTCCCATATTATGAAAAACACGTTTTTCCTTGCCCATACACATATACTTTAGTCATCCCTCAACCTAACAACCCCCAGAATGTGAGAAGTGAATGCCTCTGCATTGTTGCCCTAGGCTCCTCCCTGGGAACACATGCCAGAAAACGAGCCGTTTTGATTTGGCTCCCCTTGTGACGTCCCAAGGGGAGCAATTTGCATACGCCGACCTCCAAGGTGGATAACCACTCCCACTCCTCTCTGCTCTCTGTGGGCTGTCGGCCGCCATTGTTTTCCTTCGCTACTACAGCTTAGCAGATGTCAAAAGCAAGAGCAAAACATGCTAAATGTTCCGTTGTTGGCTTCAAGGCTGAACACGGAGCTCTACACTGCCTCTCAGCATCGGAAGATAAAAAGATATTTTTTTACAATAACGTTCTGACTACAGTAAACTTAGTCCAAATTTGCATGTTTGTGCTAACCGCTTTACCTCGGACTGCTTCGTAAACGAGTGTCAATACAAAGCAGGATTTACATCAACACTGCTCCTGGAAGATGGAAGATGGATTTATCCCAACTGGATGTGGCCCAACAGCAAATGTTGCAATCGGTAAGTGTCGCCACTTTGTGATGATATTTACAGTTGGGTGCAGTCAGCTGGGCTTGACAACATGTCGAGGTTTGCTAACGTGTGTAAAGTTATGTTCCATTTGCTTGTTTGCGACATTGTTTTCATGTTTGTTTTTTAACACAGTCTATGGTGCTTTGTTGCTAAATCAGTTGCCTTGTGTGGAGAGATATGTCCGCTAACGTAGCTTGAGAATGAGAAATGAATACGGTAGTTTATGGTGTTTCAGTCCGATTAGCATCGGGTAGCGATTTAGCTCCAATCCCGATGGGACGGAGTTTGATGCGGGCCTGTGAATACGAGGCAGCCTATTGGCCACAACGACAACAGTTAGCAATCGTCTAGTTAACCAGGCCCCGAAAGGACAAAGCTACTATGATCCAGGCTAGGAGTTACTGCCGTTAGCGGCGTGCTAATCTAGCGTTAGCGTTAGCTAAGGTTAGCTCCTCTGGCTCACTTTGCGGACACATCTCCTTTCTAGACAGCCGCACCTAACGTGGCAAAACTCGAACAGTACTTTGTTTATCGGGGACTCTGGTCACCGCAAACATTTCACTTCTAACGCCAAATGAATGGAAAGGAGTTACTGGCTGATGAGATGTAATATTTCACGTTCTGTCTTTGCACCTAGTCTGGCAACTCTAGTCTTGTAATCAGCTGGGGTTCTGGCAAAAAATAACTAGAAAACCTGAACAACGAGACTACAACAAATGCTACCTTTCTCGAGATTGCAATGTCCTATTTTACTTGAGACTGTGTTTAGAATCAACTACATGGTAATTATTGAGGCTGTAGTTTGTGGTAATGTTACTGGATTGCAGTATATTGTAAGGTGTAGATATTACTCATGATGCAATATCCTAAACAATATTTGAGATAATTGGTTGCATTAAACATTGCTATTCCCTGCTATGGGGCCAGCACATCTCAGACAGTCGTTAAATAAATATACAAATGTTATAACAAAGTATAAACTATAGTATAAAATAATTTATGACTCAAAATTGCACATTTTGCTACTCGCCAGTGTCAGGCCACACTATGCAATGTATATTCTTTTGTAATGGAACAACTGATGACTTCTGTGTTTCTGTTACTCCACAGATTACGTCGATGAGTTGATGGACCTCATCTTTGATCAAGTCTTCCAGGACCCTGCACCTCATGTGGGCCAGGTTTTGAAGATCCCCATCCCAGAAGACTTGTGCGCCCAGTCTGACAGGCCAGCCAAGGTGGACGTCATTGCAGCCATGTGTCTCGGTTCAATCAAGAGGCAGTCTGAACCCGACACAGCTGGCAGCATCAGGGAGCTCACAGCATTTGCACAGCACCACACACACTGGTATCAATACTCTGATCCTGTGACCTAGAAAGCCCCAGCACTAGCTGGCAAAGGATCTGTAGGCTAGACACTGAGAAGAGGGTACACATACTGTCAATATATTTCATTTGAATACTTAGTCACTTCTATTGTTGTTTTGGTTATCTGGCATGAGGTCAGGTTGTAGTTGGGTGTTTTCCACGAATACATAACAGATAACTAAAAACATCAAATTATAAATCATTATTGTGATTGATACACCCTGTGTACACTCACAGATGTAGATTTTGTAACATAGCCCATTATGGTCCTTCATAAGCAGTATGTTATGTTTCTACATGTGCCTTTTTTATGCCTTTTCTAAAATAAAATAATTTTATTCTGTATGAACAGTCAGTGTTGTGGTTACTTATTGGTTTCACATTTAATTTACATGGGTGTGTAAAGGGAAAAACGTATATAATCCCACACACAGTGTCTATACTTACATGGTGCTTTACTACATTTCAATGACTGAAATGTAATAAAGCATCATGCAAGTGTAGACAGTGTGTTGGATTATATTACTTTTTCAGTAGCTTTTGTCCTATACCCCTGTCACTAAAAGACTTTTAGGTGTGCTAAAGTTTTTTCTACATGGATGTGTAATAAAGTATAACAACACACAGTTATTTTACTCAAATTTATTGTCATGTAAAGTATTATCCAAAGTCACATGTTCAAATCAATTCATGCACAGAATGCATAAAAGAAACTTACTGCTCTCTACCTCTAAGCTGTAAGGGCCCACAGTCTGCTTTATAAATGTTCATTGCATTCTGTAGTGAGAACACATTCAAACATACAGGCTCCAGACCAGGATGATCAACATGCATGTAGGTGGATCCTGAAGCTGCTTCATTCTTCTGGTAACCTAAGGAATGAGAAAGGGTAACTCTTACTGAATTTTGCAAGCTTTATACGAACATTACACTGACGATTACGTTTATCTATATTATATGTTTATTAGCACAGACAATTTAGAGTGGATGTGAGTACTGTACAACCTAATGTACAGGACAAACAAAGGTGTCAACTCTAAAAGAGGTAAGATGTTATGTACAGGGGGAATGACCAGCAGGCCTCCATGAGATGCAGTTTTTGAATATTTCAGCTATAGTTCTAAAACTGTTGAGCTAGCGTTACAGCTGAGTAACACTGGCATAAATTACGACAGTCATATGTCCAAATGGTAGATAGCATGGGACATAACCATATGTTTGCCGGTGTCGTGACAATATTTGTATCCACTGCAGATGAGTTCTTTTGCGTCTTCACATCAATTTGATGTATTTGAACATAATAACTACATAATGTCTGGTGTGGATTTGTTTCCTATCGCTAGCCAGTACAACGGCAATTGGAAGACACTTCATTGAATAACATTACAGCAGCTATCAAATTAGCCAGCTAAAAGCTACCGACACCTACTGTGTTGACGAGCTAGACAGCCTCAAACCACCGGCACCGGTGAACGTCAGGCTAAAAACGAATCAAACAGACCATACGGTATAGTTACAGTGCGAGACACTCCGGCAGGTAACGTTAGATATCGTTTTTATGGGATACAAATTTGTCCGCTATGGCTATCCAGAAAGACCACATAACGTTAGCCGACGCAACCACATACACACACACGGTGAGAAAGTACGAAAACAGTGAAATTTCAACCTACCAGTCAGAGACATCCTGCTGTAACCGTGTCTATAAAACTTCGGTAGTTGCATCCTCTTGTTCGGTTGACAGATTCCGCCTCAAAAATGTAGGTTTTACATGTTGTGTCACGGAGTTTTCTTCTACAAGCAGCTGCCATGTTGGTCTTGGAGTTTTTCCGTGTCTGCACCCCCCCCCCCCCCTCACCCAGCCGATCAGGCGGCCAATCAGAGCAGCGCCTCATTATCAGAGCATCCCCGCCCACTCAGAACAGCGCATAGTTAATGAGGGGAGAAACTGAGAGGATGGAGAGGCCCCATAGAGCCTGGATTTGGGTGCTTTTTTGCAACAGAATTCATAACCTTATTTTAAAGACCACTGAGAAATGTTTTAAACAGCTAAAAAGAGCATAATATTGGACCTTTAAAGTTAATTTAAAGATTAACACCTCTTTGCAAACAGGCCCATTGGTTCTTCAGAACACCAATGCACTGCTCTACCACATTTCTGGTTTTGATGTGTGCTGAACTGTAGCGTTGCTCACTGATGTTTGCTGGGCTGAGGTATGGGGTCATAAGCCACTTTCTCGGGGGATACCCTGAGTCTCCTGAGTTACCCTGAGGGTATCTGTCTGCCTTAAAGTCTCTCTAAAGACTGGACTGCTTGAGAATGAAGCTGTCATGCTTGGACCCAGGCCACCTTATCACACAATTTGTAATGGCGAGGTCAGCATCACACTCTGAGCAATGATTGAGTGGTAACCTTTCCTGTTCACAAAGTCATTCTCGTTATCTCTGGGTGTCTTAATTCTGAAGTGTGTGCAATCTACACATCCAAGTATGTCAGGGAAGCTGGCAATCTGGTAGAATTTCTGATGGGTTCTGTTTTGTTGCTCAGGCTGTGAAAGGAACTTTCAAAGCTGACATAATGATAGTGCAACTGCTCATATTGCTCTACATACAGTAGATTTATGCACTTGAATGGAGTCGCTAACCAAGTTTTGAAATGATCCTGTAGCAAAATATCTTAGTGCCAAACACACTTGAAGGGAAGAGCTGAGAGCACTGTTTCTGTCCGTGTCATGCTGCAAATCTGCCGTTAGAAGATCAATGATTTTTTGTATCTCTGCTTGGGGAAAACAAAAGCGCGAGTATAAATCGATATCATCATATTGGTCAAAAGGATGTAATCTCTCACGGAGGACACGTTGCCGTTGTAAACCACGCTGGATTTGTTCCTCCAGCTCCTCCAGCAAGTTATCCCACCTCTCAAATTGATGCACCATGCCAACGGTTATTTTACGGAGGACTTTACACCTAGTAGGAGGTAGGTGTAAGTTTTAATTTGTAACTTAAGTAACTATTTCAGTTGGTGCAACCGTTAAAATTTTAGTAATGCGTAAACTCGGACTTAGTGAGACTTTACGTTCAAACTAGCCTACGTTTGAACTTAAGTTTAACTGGTGCAACTGGCTGCAGAGCTGGAGGCCAAATTACCTAAGAAAGTCCAAATCAAAGGTTACAGAAACTAGATTTGTGAATTAGGGAAAATCCATGATTTTGAAGATCTGGTCACGTAAGTGGTTCATCTATCCATGAGGGTAGCTCATGTTAGCAGTCAGCTACTTTATATTGTTATTCACAAGGCTGACAACACTCGTAACGGGACAACACAGCATGGGCAGCAGGGATTTCAATGGAAGTTTAGAAAAGGAGAAGCGTGTGGTGAGGAGGGTCAGGAGACCAAAGCAGATTCTGTGGCTATTTGGCTGAGTCTGGATGAAGCCAGTGGCAGAATGTGTTTAAGGTAGCAGGAGGAACCAATGGCTCGTGGCCATCTTCATGGTGGAGAGTGGGTCTACGGGCACTTTTGTTGAATTCAGTGTAGAGTCGGAAAAGCTGGATCTTAATGTGCAACCTATGGAAGCAGATACTCCTCTCTTTAAGTTTGGCTTGGAGCATGGCGACAGTCCAATCAGAGGTGGAAGTGGGAGCAGATTTAGATGAGGAAGGAGGGAGCAGGTGTTTGAGAAGAGCAGAAGTTTGGGTAGCTGGTGGAGGCCAGGGAGGTGTAGCAGAGCAACGATGGGAAGCTCTGAGGCAAGTAGAGCACAAGCGGTGCTTCTGAGCGGG
Organism: Centroberyx affinis; assembly: GCF_046629955.1. Taxonomy (NCBI): domain Eukaryota; kingdom Metazoa; phylum Chordata; class Actinopteri; order Beryciformes; family Berycidae; genus Centroberyx; species Centroberyx affinis. Next base: position 127,575 of record NW_027279174.1, on the reverse strand, counting down.
GGGCGGGGGCGCAAAGATAGACAGAGCATATCCAGCCTCAGTGCACGAGCTGAGGAGAATCCTCCAGCAGAAGACAGGAAAGGACGGGGGTATGGATGTGAGACTTCGAGGTCCAGAGGATCCATGGTAAGTATATGTTTGAAAGGCTTCAGCTCATAATGATTGCTTGGCTGCGCAAAGCATTTGGCATGTTGGTTAGGAGGACTTTTATACTGTGCATAGGTGATCAAGGTAATTTAATTCCTGAATTTCCCCAAGGGGATTAATAAAGTGCCGTCCTATCGGAGTCATTCCTATGTTCCCAGGGTCCATGTTCCCCAGATTTATATGGCAATGGGAACATGAAAAAGGGTCCTATGTTCCCAGGGTCCTATGTTCCCCAGTTTTAGGGTTAGGGTTTGAGACCTTCAAAATCAAATAAAATGATAACTATTGGTTTTGTTGTGTTTATATAGCTGTTTTGAGGCCTTGTTCCAATAAAAAAAACTGGATAATATTTATGAAATATTTTAACTTGAAACGGGTCAAATTTGACCCGAACACAATAGTAGGGTTAATGTGTGTTAACAGAATATTGAACTGGGGAACATAGGACCCTGGGAACATAGGACCTTGGGAACTTAGGACCCTGGGAACATAGGATCCTGGAAACATAGGCTGTGTTCGGAATGGTTCAGTCATTCCCTCACTCACTATTCCCCATGTAGTGTTTATCATATAGTGAACTATATGAGCAACGACCAAACGAAATTTCGGACACTACAGTAAATATAATTGCGTCAAAAAAATGCGCTGGATATTCGTGTGACGCACCGGGACGCGCCCAGCATCACGTAAATAAACCAAGCATCATGACAGCAGGTTGAAATGGACTCAGGTCGTATTGATTTTGACAAGTTTTCAGCATTAAATTACAAATAAATTGTTGAAATTCTAATCATGTGCAAGTGTGGTTTTGTCAACTTTGGTGCCGTCTGCTAATGGCAGCGAGCTGTTTTGGTTTGGTAAACAAGCTTGTGAGCTAATGACTAGCAGAAGCTTTCATATCACCTCCTGTCCTGTATTGGTGGATAAAGTAGTCAGCTGACCTGTAATGATGATTCCTGCAGTTTTGCTGCTCTTGGTTCAAAACGGAGGAAACTCGAATGAGGTGTCTAATCTTTTGTTGATTTGCTAACGCTGTCAACCGGTAAATAGACCAGTTTCTATTAGCTAACATGTTAGCTAGCTGTTTCTTCTTCTTCGGTAAGACACGATCACATATAGATACGCTCCCGTGCTATTCCAAATCACGTTCTGTGGTTCAGCCACAGTTGTCGCTCAGATTTCACAGACTAGCTAGCTGAAGTTAGATAGCCAGCCTACCTGCTTAATTTAAGCCCGACGGACCCGGTACCGGGTCCACCCCACCCCCCCAGTTATGAAAAATCGCAATAGAAGATGGTCTATTAATAGAAGATATGAATGTTATACTGTTTTGAAAACATGGGGTCTTCAGCTTTCAGAATCTGTAAACCAACTGCATGTTGACCAAACTATGTCTTATTACTAAGTCTTTTAACAATTAAGTCTTACAAATATAAACTTCGTAAATATAAGAGCAAGTTGTGATCAAAAGATCGGGGATAATTTTCTCTTCAGTCTACAATAACATGCTTGGTATCGCTGGAAACTAGAAATTCCGAGCTTTCCAATGACAGTGAACGCACCTCGAAAATGGAACGACACAGTCCGCCATTTCCGGGGAAAAGTAGCAGTCAAACTTCACATTTTACAGTCATACTGACAAAAATCTATGTTCTTGCCAAAATATTTCACTAAGGCTTATGTTATTTTCGCCAAAAACGGCACATTTTAGTTACTTACGTTTCTGCCGTAACTTGGGACCAAACGGGAGTTAAAACGATCGTCAGGGGGGATTCCCCAGCCATTTTAGTCCAGCCAGACTGAATCCCTATGGAGGGTGTTGTGGCTCTTCGTCGCCCTCTGGTGGCTGCATCGAAGCACTGACACCAATGAGCCATATATCATTCTCTTCCTCTGACTCAGACGAAACTGGGGATACCTCATACAGCACTGAGGACCCTTGCATTCTCCATTAATCTGCCTGAATAGCATGGATCTCTTCAGACATATATGAATATTGATTCCTAATCATTGTGTTTATTACTATTTCAATGTTTTTGGGAGATGTATGTTATTTGTAACATGGCTATATGGAAATGAGTAGTGTTTTGAAGTAAAACTCCCAGTAAACAGTCAACATTTAAACTGTAAATATGACCAAAACCTGGAGACCGCCTGAGTACATTTTTAGGAATTGTACATAAATGTTGTATTTTGGTGTATTTCCATCAAATTTAAAGTTACAGTTGTAGTCAAAGACAAGGAGAAGACATTCAGTTGCATTATTATTCATGGGATCTTGGTTATAATGGTGATATTGCCTTAAAATTTAGAATTATATACTAGGCGAGGATGAAAATCTTACTTTTTCCTTTATTGCATCTCCATTTACTCTGGAATGGTAACAGATATAGGTTTACTTACACTGAATTAATATTCCTTAGCTTCTTACCTATCAAAGGAGACCAGAAATATGCATATAGGCCTTATGGTTGAGGAGCTATTCCTGATTCATTTGGGGTATATTATTTTAGGCATTTTTTCCTAGGGATAGGGATAGGGCTTAACAGGTTAAAATACTTCTAAAAAAAAACCAAACATTAAACAGCACTTTGGGGTTGGAATGATTATTCTCAATGAGGTTGGCAAAATAAGCAGATGTGGAATTTTTAACCTCTGCATTATAGCGTTTGTTATTTGGATGTTAATGTGATAATGTAATACTGTGATGAGGACATGGGTCATATGAACAGATTGTTTTCTAGAAAAGGATACTTGGCTGGAATGGATTATTCTCATAATCAGAGTAAGGGAAGACATTAATAGGCTATACAAGTAAATATGTGGGGTTGTTGTTTTCTTAATTTCAAAATCTTATTTGTCACAGATCTGGTGATAATTAGGTATGAAGTATTATTAGGTGTTAGGGGTATGGTTTGGGTTAGATCGGCATGAAACAGAAAAGACACAAAAGCACAGAAATACACACAAAAAACATGAAAATGTGATGCATTTGTCACCATGTCAATAATGGTATTTATTGGTAAAGCACAATGGAAACAAACAATTACTGTAATATACAGTGAAAATACAGATTCATAGCTGCAAAGGTAAACAAAGTAGTGGTTTGACTTCAACCACTACAGATATGATGAGCAAAACACTTCAAAACTGTCTAAATATCCTTGTTATTATTTTGTAAATGCTACATCGGATCTGTTGTGTTTTGATACCATAAATTATTGGATGCAATAAAGGAGGAATGACAACAAAGTTCATAGATATAAATATATTAACCGCTCTTGGAAGACTAAGACTTAAACGATTATAAATTGCACCAAACAAAGTGGCCACAGAGAAATTAATAAATGTCACCAGGTGAGGAGTGCAAGTGCCTAATGCTTTCTTTTGAGACTCCTTTGAGGTTTTAAGGCTGACCATTAAAATATGGATATATGAAAGAACAACTAGAAGAAAAGGTAGAATAATCAGACAGAATAGTAAAAATAGACCATAGACATTGATAAAAGTACTTTTTTCACAGGAAAGATTCACAACTGCAAGGTTATCACATAAAAGCTTATCAATTGTGTGTTTGCACAGTTGAATTCTTGAAGTCAGATATACCTGGACTGCTACAAATGAGCATGGAATTAAATACACCACTGCCAGTAAAAGCTTGACTTTAGTAGGTGTCATTATGGAGTGGTACTGCAAGGGCTTACAAATAGAAACATATCTGTCATAGGCCATCAGAGCTAAGATGCAATACACCCAGCAGCCATAGACATTGCTGAAAAATACTTGTGTTAAACATCCTTCAAGAGAACGTTCCTGCTTTTCCATGAGAAGATATTTCATGATAGTTGGACAGACAGATGAACTACCTATCACTCCACTTATGGCCAAGTTGACCAAAAGGATGTACATAGGTCTGTGAAGGCTCGACTCAATATAAATAACCAGCACGAGAAAAAGGTTAATACACAATATTGACATGTACAGAACAAAGATGAATATGAAAAATGCTAAATTATATGGACCAGGTGGTCCATATACTGTGAAGATGACAGTGACTGTGGAAACAGAATTGTTCATAGTGGGACATTAAAACTGTCACACCATTATACAAACAAACATTGATAACAGCAGTAATCTCAAACAATTCATTTAGAGCACAGATAACTGACATTTCCATCCACCAGCCAAAGTGACTGATGGATTCCAAAATACACAAGTCTGTTTCACTGGTTTACCAACCTATTCTCATTGTCACGATGCAGAAAAAAAAACTCTAGAAGATTGTTGGTTACCTGCTAAATTGGCTGGTAAAATAGACAAATTTACCAGCCACAGCCAAAATGTATCAGCATTTGTCTGTTGACTGGTGTTAATTTCCCAGTCTGTGTATTTACCAAATGTTGTGATTTATTTGAATATAGGTTTGATCCCGATCTCCTCCTCCTCCTCCTCCTCTGAACTTGGATCAGGTACTTCCCTTTTATAGTGAAGCGATTTCTATTCCTGGCTCTTTTCCTTTGGGCTTCTGACATCAGAATAGCATTCAGTTATTCAGTAACAAACTAACAAACGCCGCGAGAGCTCCCCCCTTCGGAAATCTGTAGGCATTACTAATCAATCACAGGTGACATCTCCTTTGAGACTTGAAAAGTCGATTATAGATGCATCTCCCAAACATGAACTAATCAAATGATTTCAACATTAATAATGAACCTATAGTACCTTTGCACCTTAAATTCATTTTTGGACTGTTGGACTGTGTTTACCATCTTTCTCCTTTTACCTGCATTAATTCTTTTAAACTGGACATTATGAACTGAACAAATAAAATCCCTTCTTTTTAAAACTCTAAATGCATTACTTATTAAGGACATGAACTTCAACCTATTACACACTCCCCTACAAGATTAGATGTTGTCCCAACATCACATTATGTATCAAATGACAGTATTTTATCCGGAATGTGTATCAACTATCTGAAGTACATCCAATGCAGGTAAGTCAGTAGATGTTTTCTTTTGCTTCACAAATTTGACTATACCGCTCAATATTTAACAATACATATTGTTGTCGCTCTCTTTTCCTTTTAACATCCAGACATGAATACAGGTTGGTAAGCTTGCAGCAGTTCCCTCCACCTAGTCACTGGTCGGAATTCTCTGTAGGACAACGACTGATACTAGTAGGGCATTGCACAGTCATCTTGGTTCCTCTTCACGGTTGTCTTCACTTGGAAGTGGGTCTGCGGATGCTGGAATCTCCTCCTGCATCACTTCTATAGGTTGTTCCTCTTTGTCCTGGCCATCACATTCCTGAAACACATCCTCTTCCTGAATATCAGACTCATAAGCATTCCTTACAGGTGTTCCCTGAGCCTCAGGCTTAGTGCTTGTCAACACTGTCCTAGGTTCACTGTCCTTTCGTATATCTGTATGGCCAATGTTTTCATCCCTGCTGGACGTCTCAACTGGCCTCATTTGAGGGTGTCCTACTGACTGATAGAAGTATCCATAGTCATCATGGTCATCCTCTTCTTCATTTATCCCTTCAGTGTGAGTGTCTGTAGTACCTTTGTTTGATTTAGACCCTGTCTTTGGCTGGGTTTCCAATGGTAAGTGGTCACACGACAGTAGAAGATTGCGGTGCAGGAATCTCGATCTTCCCCTTGCCTTTTCAGGCTTAACTTCGTATACTGGAATATCTTCACCCACCTGGCAGACAACAACATGGATATTCTCCTCCCAGTGGCTGCAAAGTTTTCCAGTGCCACCCCATGGTACAGCGTCGAGCTTTTCACTTTTCCATTGTAATTTCTCCTACTTCTCTCTGCTGACTTCCTTGTGTTCTCTTGCACTATGTCATAGGCTTGTTGCATTTCTTGTCTCCATTTCCATGTATGTCCGGTGGTCGGCCCGCCCGTTTTCAGAGGTCAGACCAAACAGGAGATCAATCGGTAGCCTCTGAGATCTTCCAAACAGAAGATAGAATGGGGAGAAACCTGTTACATCGCATCTTGTGCAGTTATATGCATATATCAGCTTGTTTAATGATTCCTTCCAATTTGTCTTCTGTTTTTCGGTGAGTGTCTTTGACATTTGTAGTAGTGTCCGGTTGAACCGCTCGACTTGCCCGTTCCCTTGTGGGTGGTAAGGTGTCGTCCTCGACCCAGAGACACTGCAGTTCTTTTTCAGCTAGGTGAAGAGTTGGTTCTCGAATTCACCGCCTTGATCGTGGTGTATCCATTTGGGGCATTGAACATCCGATCTGCAACCGTTTTAGCCGACTTTGACGTAGTGGGATACACGTGGGCGAAGTGGTTAAAGTGATCAATAATCACTAATATATACTCATATCCACCTGAGGATTTGTCCACATGGAGGAAGTCAATCGACACCAGTTCAAATGGCTGTGTGGTGACAATATTAATGAGTGGTGTCCATGTCTCCCTGCATGGTGTCTTTTGTTTCAGACAGGTACATGTCCTTGCAACATAATGTTAAATTTCTTTTTGCATGGACGGCCGATAAAACCTATCTCTGATCAGTGATGTTGTTCGATCGATGCCTTGGTGGCCCATCTCATCATGCAATTATTTCAGCACAATAGACTTATACTTTTCAGGCAACACAAGCTGTAATTTGTTTGCCATTTTCCTGCGGAGAATGCCATCCTCATCTATGTGGAGTTTCTCCCATCCACGTAGCAGACATTTACTTTGCTTACTGAAGGTTTTCAGTTCACGCTCTGATGGTTTAGTGTCTGTCAGTTTGCGCCGTACCACTGGACCAATGTGCTGATCATCCCGTTGTGCTTGTCATATCTCTGCAGCTGAGATTGGTTTGTGATTGTCTTTACTCACTATTGCACACTGGGTAGACGAAGTGAGCATTAGGCAAGCCCATGATGAGTTGGAGTCTTGAGTCTGAACAGCTTGGATTGTTGCTGCCACGCAGTCAGATGATAACTCTTCTGTGCAGTGGCTCATTGTTTCCAGGTCAATGGGGCTTCTAGACAAGCTATCTGTGTCCACGTTCTCCTTCCCTGGCTGATACTGGATGGTAAAATGAAAATCAGCTAGCTCTGCTACCCATCTGAATCCAGTTGCATTAAGCTTGGCACTTGACATAACATAAGTCAGTGGATTATTATCACTAAATACAGTGAACGTAGGGGCATAATACAAATAGTCTCTAAATTTATCTGTCACTGCCCACTTTAAAGCAAGAAACTCTAATTTTACAGAATGAAGGTGGTAATTTCGCTCAGCAGTAGTCAATGTTCTTGATCCGTAGTCTATCACACAGAGTTTTCCCTCTTGCTGTTGATACAAGACAGCCCCTAGACCTTTATTTGACGCATCTGTATGCAAAATAGACGGTTGTGAGAAGTCTGGGAACCCAAGTACTGGTGGCTTGACCAAGTAGTTTATTAACCTCTCCAGTATGGCTTGATATTCATCAGTCCACACGATTGGTTTGTATGACGGCACTCCTTTGTTTTTTATGCCTCTGTGCCGGCGACAGCTGTGGCCAGAGACATTATGTTTTCGGGTTGTCCGTCCGTACGTCCATACGTACGTCTGTCTGTACGTCCGTCCCATTATCGTGAACGCGATATCTCAGGAACGACGTGAGGGAATTTCTTCAAATTTGGCACAAACGTCCACTTGGACTCAAGGATGAACTGATTAGATTTTGGTGGGCAGAGGTCAAAGGTCAAGGTCACTGTGACCTCACGTCCATCCCATTCTCATGAACGCAATATCTCAGGAACGCCTGGAGGGAATTTCATTACATCTGGCACAAACGTCCACTTGGACTCGAGGATGAACTGGTTAGAATTTGGTGGTCAAAGGTCAAAGGTCAAGGTCACTGTGACCTCACAAAAGACACTTTTGGCCATAACTCAAGAATTCATACGCTAATTATGACAAAATTTCACACAAATGTCTAATAGGATAAAATGATGAAGTGATGACATTTTATATCCAAAAGTTCAAAGGTCAACTTCACTGTGACATCATAATGTTTTGCTTACCACTGTAGCTGAGAAAACGATCTTGGGTCATTCTACAAAAACAGTGGAAGTGCTGTCACTTACTTTTGACACCAAAATCCTTTAAGTTGACCTAATAATCGCATTAATTATATATGTTCAATAAATAAAGGCTGTCCTTGCAATGATAAAACAAAGTTTACTGGTGGAGGCATACAACCGTGAGGCAGTTATTTCTATTTCCTTTTGTATGCCTTGTTTTTGTTCCATTTCTTTTTCTCTTTGTGATCCTCTGTTGTTCCTTTCAACAGGTTGTAAAGGGGTCCAGCAATCCGGGAGAAGTCTTTTATGCATTGTCTGTAATAGCTTAATAGGCCCATGATCGCTCTCAGCTGTCCTACTGTGCTTAGTTTCATGTCCTTCAATGCCCTTACAGCAATGGTTTCCACCAGGTCCACTTTGCTCCCTTCAGGCGAGACTATTCTTCCTAGATAGCGTACCTCATGCCTAAACATCTCACACTTTATGGATTTCAGTTTGATCCCATATTTCCTCAATTGCTGAAGTACTTTTCTGACATGGGTTACATGGCTCTCAAATGATTGACTGTAGACGAGTGAGTCATCTAAGTATGAGACACAGAGGTTGTCTCGCTAATCCTCCAAGCACTCTTCCATACAACGTTGAAAGGCTGCGGGTGCGTTCATTAGTCCAAATGGAATTCTTATCCATTCATATAGGCCCCATGGAGTCACAAATGCAGTCAAAGGCCCACTGTCCTCCTCCATAAAGCCCTGATGGTAAGCCTTACCCTGGTCTAATACTGAGAACCAAGAATTGCCTCCGAGGCTGTCAAGAATGTCCTGCACTCGAGGGATCGGCTGTCGATCAGGGTGGGTTTTCTTGTTCAGTTCTCAGTAGTTGATACAAAGGCGGAGGCTGCCATCCTTTTTCCTTACACATACAATCAGCGAGGGGTAGGGTGAGTTGGATTTCTTTAGGTGAGGTGACTCAGGTCGACCGGTGGATCCCATGCATCATCAGTAGCTTTCTCGCTTTCAGCCTTGACTTGACTCACTGAAACTGTAGGAGAGGGTTCAGGTTTTTCAAAGACGGTGGCTGGGTACACCACTTGCACTTGATTTAAGGTGCCCACAACAGTTCTCCCTGACAATATAATGTTGTGATCAGTAGGGTTCTGCACATCAAGAACAATGTAAGGTGAAACTCCACTTCTCAACATTACTAGCGTCTCATAAAATTCAAGCCCTTCTGTCCACAGGGGATCGATGTCAGGCTCAAAGAGAAGAGTGGCATCTTTCTTTGGGGGTCATGTTTTCACCTTGCATTCAATTTGAACAGAGGTGAGCTTTGGTATGTAGACTTTTTCTCTTGATGTTTTTACAAAATATTCATCTGACTGTTCAGCACTAGCTCAATGAAAACTGTAATATTGTTTTTCTCCAGGCTAGGGAAAGCGGCCTTTAGAGTTGCCTGCAGTTGTTCCCTGCTAATCTCATCTGTATGTTCAACAGCGCTGGCCTTTACTATTCACTCTATAACATTGTAGCCGATGATGGGCTGGGAAAGCTGCCCGCCTTTCATGACTAGTATGGAGACAATCAGTTCCTCTGCATCCGCTCCATCTGCTGCTAGCTTGAAAGTAGCCTCGATCCAGCCTGTGTAAGGCATGTTTTGTCCATTTGCAGCTGCGATTTGCAGGTCCTCAGGCGCAATTAATTCCAAAACATCTCTCAATTTCTCACGTGGTAAATGTTTCCTCTTCCACTTTTCATTCACAATACTGACTTGGGAGCCTGTATCCCATAATGCCTGAGTCTTATGGCCTTGAATATAACACTCAATGAAACAGCATTTCCCCAATAAATCGACTACTTGTGACTGTTTGTCCTTTTTCACAGTGTGTGTGGTATTTATCTTTGGGCGAGTGCTCTGTTTGCATTGTCTCCTATGCTTTGACCAATGCTCCACTTGACAGGTTTTAGAACAGTAAATGTCTTTTTTACAGGATGAACATATTCTTAGTTTTCAGTGTGCTGCAGTAACACCACATTGTGAGCAGTGCTGTTGGGACATGTCAGTGCAGCTGGTCACTCCCTGTCCCGCGGGGGCAACCCTCTCTCATTTAACTGACTTCCTCTGTCTTGTTTATTCCCTCTCATTTTACATCCTGCAAGGAAGTGCTCCTCACTACCACATCTGTAGCAGTGGTTACAGTATTCGCTTTCATTTTGTTGGCAGCTGATACATTTTCTTATCTGTGTACGGTTCGAAGTGCGATACTGACGTTGTGGTGCAAACCACTGTTGGTATTGTGAGGTATCCCCTCTCTGCCCTGGTCCTGGGGGAGGCCAGTACTTTTGAGGCAGATGCTGGAACTGGAGAGGAGGCATGCATTGTTGCACTACAAGTGAGGATGTATACGGTGTTGACACTGCATTAGGTTGTCAAATTGACTCTCTGATCTGTGCAACTTCAGCACTGAGATTTTTCAATAATGTCATGTCAGAGCGCATTTCTTTGAGTTCATTCAGTATCTCTGGCTGCGTTTTACTGGCACCTTCGACATTTGGTTCTTACCGCTTCCTATCAGCAAGTTCGTCACTTGACTGAGCTGCGTGCACATTGGGTGGGCGTTGCTGCATAAACTGCCTCTTTTTATTCTGTCTCTCAGTTTCATTTGCGCAGGCGATGTTTAGTTTCTCAAGGAGCAGTTCATCACTACAGGTTGTTTGTTGCAGAAATGGTTGGAGGTCACCCCCAACACTATCATTTTGCAGGCCTGTAAGAACAGTATGGGGGTGCCCCGGTGGCTCACCAAGTAGAGCGTGTACCATAAGGCTCAGTCTTTCTGCAGCGACCGGGGATCGAATCCGGCCCGTGGTCCTTTGCTGCATGTCCTCCCCTTGCTCTCTCTCCCATACCTTCCTGTCTCTCAGTATCACTATATCTGTCAAATAAAGCATAAAATGCCAAAAATATATCTTTAAAAAAAAAAAAAGAACGGTATGGAGAAACATGTTCTGTACGAGGGCAGGGTCGTATTTTAGACCAGACTCAGCTTCCTGTGAAGCTTTTGTCTCAGATCAAGGGCTCAAATCACAAAATTTTGTGGGCTCTCCTTACTACTTTGGACCTCGGAAGTGAGCTGTTGGTACAGTTCTGTTGCCTCTTTCTCTTGATAATGAAATCGTAGAATCCACTTCAATGTAGGTAAGGTCAAATTTGTTTTTCCCTCCAGATAACTACATAGTTGTAAGCCTGGTGCTATAGCCCTTATTGCCGCATCACCTATTTCTACTTCAGGAATCCCCTTACTAATACCTTGTTAAATTGGTGCACAAGACTGGAGAAGGTAACTTTATCCTTTTGCCCTGGCTCACCAGTTTGGCCTGATATTTTGAACTCTCTGTTCCACTGTAGCGGGAGACGTATTCAGGGTATCTGCTGAGCTACGACATGGTCTTGGCTAGCACTAGTGCCATCGCTATTTACTGGTTCTTGTGTTCCACTCAGCACACACTCAACACTTTCATGGAATTTTAGAAATGGGGAATCGTGTGGTGAGGAGGGTCAGGAGACCAAAGCAGATTTTGTGGCTATTTGGCTGAGTCTGGATGAAGCCAGTGGCAGAACGTGTTTAAGGTAGCAGGAGGAACCAATGGCTGGTGGCTATTGAGCCCATCTTCATGGTGAAGAGTGGGTCTACGGGCACTTTTGTTGAATTAAGTGTAGAGTCGGAAAAGCTGGATCTTTATGTGCAACCTATGGAAGTAGATACCCCTCTCTAAGTTTAGCTTGGAACATGGTGACAGTCCAATCAGAGGTGGAAGTGGGAGCAGATTTAGATGAGGAAGGAGGGAGCAGGTGTTTGAGAAGAGCAGAAGTTTGGGTAGCTGGTGGAGGCCAGGGAGGTGTAGCGGAGCAACAATGGGAAGCTCTGAGGCAAGTAGAGCACAAGCGGTGCTTCTGAGCAGGGGGCGGGGGCGCAAAGATAGACAGAGCATATCCAGCCTCAGTGCGCGAGCTGAGGAGAATCCTCCAGCAGAAGACAGGAAAGGACGGGGGTATGGATGTGAGACTTCGAGGTCCAGAGGATCCATGGTAAGTATATGTTTGAAAGGCTTCAGCTCATAATGATTGCTTGGCTGCGCAAAGCATTTGGCATGTTGGTTAGGAGGACTTTTATACTGTGCATAGGTGATCAAGGTAATTTAATTCCTGAATTTCCCCAAGGGGATTAATAAAGTGCTGTCCTGTTGGAGTCATTCCTATGTTCCCAGGGTCCATGTTCCCCAGATTTATATGGCAATGGGAACATGAAAAAGGGTCCTATGTTCCCAGGGTCCTATGTTCCCCAGTTTTAGGGTTAGGGTTAGAGACCTTCAAAATCAAATAAAATGATAACTATTGGTTTTGTTGTGTTTATATAGCTGTTTTGAGGCCTTGTTCCAATAAAAAAACTGGATAATATTTATGAAATATTTTAACTTGAAACGGGTCAAATTTGACCCGAACACAATAGTAGGGTTAATGTGTGTTAACAGAATATTGAACTGGGGAACATAGGACCCTGGGAACATAGGACCTTGGGAACTTAGGACCCTGGGAACATAGGATCCTGGAAACATAGGCTGTGTTCGGAATGGTTCACTCATTCCCTCACTCACTATTCCCCATGTAGTGTTTATCATATAGTGAACTATATGAGCAACGACCAAACAAAATTTCGGACACTACAGTAAATATAATTGCCTCAAAAAAATGCGCTGGATATTCGTGTGACGCACCGGGATGCGCCCAGCATCACGTAAATAAACCAAGCATCATGACAGCAGGTTGAAATGGACTCAGGTCGTATTGATTTTGACAAGTTTTCAGCATTAAATTACAAATAAATTGTTGAAATTCTAATCATGTGCAAGTGTGGTTTTGTCAACTTTGGTGCCGTCTGCTAATGGCAGCCAGCTGTTTTGGTTTGGTAAACAAGCTTGTGAGCTAATGACTAGCAGAAGCTTTCATATCACCTCCTGTCCTGTATTGGTGGATAAAGTAGTCAGCTGACCTGTAATGATGATTCCTGCAGTTTTGCTGCTCTTGGTTCAAAACGGAGGAAACTCGAATGAGGTGTCTAATCTTTTGTTGATTTGCTAACGCTGTCAACCGGTAAATAGACCAGTTTCTATTAGCTAACATGTTAGCTAGCTGTTTCTTCTTCTTCGGTAAGACACGATCACATTGCATTGTGGTATACAGGAGAAATTGTAGGGTACACTGTCTGTTCACTACAATTTGTAGTGCATTGTGGGTATCTTATAGTGGACTATTTAGTGAATCAAATTAACCGTTGAGAATTCGGACACTAGTAGAAAATGGCGAATACACTATATAGTGCACTATTTCTGTAATAGGGAACGGTTTCGAACAGAGCCATAGATACGCTCCCGTGCTATTCCAAATCACGTTCTGTGGTTCAGCCACAGTTGTCACTCAGATTTCACAGACTAGCTAGCTGAAGTTAGATAGCCAGCCTACCTGCTTAATTTAAGCCCGACGGACACGGTACCGGGTCCACCCCACCCCCCCAGTTATGAAAAATCGCAATAGAAGATGGTCTATTAATAGAAGATATGAATGTTATACTGTTTTGAAAACATGGGGTCTTCAGCTTTCAGAATCTGTAAACCAATTGTATGTTGACCAAACTATGTCTTATTACTAAGTCTTTTAACAATTAAGTCTTACAAATATAAACTTCGTAAATATAAGAGCAAGTTGTGATCAAAAGATCGGGGATAATTTTCTCTTCAGTCTACAATAACATGCTTGGTATCGCTGGAAACTAGAAATTCCGAGCTTTCCAATGACAGTGAACGCACCTCGAAAATGGAACGACACAGTCCGCCATTTCCGGGGAAAAGTAGCAGTCAAACTTCACATTTTACAGTCATACTGACAAAAATCTATGTTCTTGCCAAAATATTTCACTAAGGCTTATGTTATTTTCGCCAAAAACGGCACATTTTAGTTACTTACGTTTCTGCCGTAACTTGGGACCAAACGGGAGTTAAAACGATCGTCAGGGGGGATTCCCCAGCCATTTTAGTCCAGCCAGACTGAATCCCTATGGAGGGTGTTGTGGCTCTTCGTCGCCCTCTGGTGGCTGCATCGAAGCACTGACACCAATGAGCCATATATCATTCTCTTCCTCTGACTCAGACGAAACTGGGGATACCTCATACAGCACTGAGGACCCTTGCATTCTCCATTAATCTGCCTGAATAGCATGGATCTCTTCAGACATATATGAATATTGATTCCTAATCATTGTGTTTATTACTATTTCAATGTTTTTGGGAGATGTATGTTATTTGTAACATGGCTATATGGAAATGAGTAGTGTTTTGAGGTAAAACTCCCAGTAAACAGTCAACATTTAAACTGTAAATATGACCAAAACCTGGAGACCGCCTGAGTATATTTTTAGGAATTGTACATAAATGTTGTATTTTGGTGTATTTCCATCAAATTTAAAGTTACAGTTGTAGTCAAAGACAAGGAGAAGACATTCAGTTGCATTATTATTCATGGGATCTTGGTTATAATGGTGATATTGCCTTAAAATTTAGAATTATATACTAGGCGAGGATGAAAATCTTACTTTTTCCTTTATTGCATCTCCATTTACTCTGGAATGGTAACAGATATAGGTTTACTTACACTGAATTAATATTCCTTAGCTTCTTACCTATCAAAGGAGACCAGAAATATGCATATAGGCCTTATGGTTGAGGAGCTATTCCTGATTCATTTGGGGTATATTATTTTAGGCATTTTTTCCTAGGGATAGGGCTAGGGCTTAACAGATTAACTGTTAGCCAATGGCCCCGTCCAGCCAAAGAGTTACCTTGCTAATGAGCTAGTGTGGGAATACCAGCCTGGTTACCCAACTAGTTAGCCATTGACCCCCATAACACTAGACATTCTGAAATGGGTTCTGTGGTATGGCCACAGTTAGGATTCCTAGATTGCTAGCACTTTGGTTAGAGCGCTGCACCACAGTTGGGATGGACATCCTTGCTCATGCTTGGCCAAACAGTCTCTTTTGTGCGTTCCACCGATACCCCTGATTATATCTTCCCAGTGGCCCCCAGGTGGCCATCGAGGCCCTGGTTTTCTCACACCCATTCGGGAACCAATCACAAATCGATGCATACTTTATTACTTCAAAAAAAGCAAATGGTAGTGTGTTTTGCAACATCCTGTTGCAAAGCGTTTGTTAGAGGTTGTTACAGGCTGAGAAGGCGATTCTGTGCGTCCTCCTGAAGAATTCTCTGAGCATTTGTACATAGCCAGACTCACCCAGAACGGGATCAAATGGACCACAAAGACTGCTGCAAAACGTTTAACACTGTTGGGAGCAAAACCCGAAAAACTGTCTTGCTATGGCGCATGCTTTGAGCGAGGCCCAACTGTTTCTGTATGTTGCCCTCATTTCAGTTGCCGCTGCTTATCTTAAAATACTTCTAAAAAAAAAAAAACATTAAACAGCACTTTGGGGTTGGAATGATTGTTCTCAATGAGGTTGGCAAAATAAGCAGATGTGGAATTTTTAACCTCTGCATGATAGCGTTTGTTATTTTGATGTTAATGTGATAATGAGAATACTGTGATGAGGACATGGGTCATATGAACAGATTGTTTTCTAGTAAAGGATACTGGAATGGATTATTCTCATAATCAGAGTAAGGGAAGACATTAATAGGCTATACAAGTAAATATGTGGGGTTGTTGTTTTCTTAATTTCTAAATCTTATTTGTCACAGATCTGGTGATAATTAGGTATGAAGTATTATTAGGTGTTAGGGGTATGGTTTGGGTTAGATCGGTATGAAACAGAAAAGACACAAAAGCACAGAAATACACACAAAAAACATGAAAACGTGATGCATTTGTCACCATGTCAATAATGGTATTTATTGGTAAAGCACAATGGAAACAAACAATTACTGTAATATATTGTGAAAATACAGATTCATAGCTGCAAAAGTAAACAAACTACTGGTTTGACTTCAACCACTACAGATATGATGAGCAAAACACTTCAAAACTGTCTAAATATCCTTGTTATTATTTTGTAAATGCTACATCGGATCTGTTGTGTTTTGATACCATAAATTATTGGATGCAATAAAGGAGGAATGGCAACAAAGTTCATAGTTATAAATATGTTTACCGCTCTTGGAAGACTAAGACTTAAACGATTATAAATTGCACCAAACAAAGTGGCTACAGAGAAATTAATAAATGTCACCAGGTGAGGAGTGCAAGTGCCTAATGCTTTCTTTTGAGACTCCTTTGAGGTTTTAAGGCTGACCATTAAAATATGGATATATGAAAGAACAACTAGAAGAAAAGGTAGAATAATCAGACAGAATAGTAAAAATAGACCATAGACATTGATAAAAGTACTTTTTTCACAGGAAAGATTCACAACTGCAAGGTTATCACATAAAAGCTTATCAATTGTGTGTTTGCACAGTTGAATTCTTGAAGTCAGATATACCTGGACTGCTACAAATGAGCATGGAATTAAATATACAACTGCCAGTAAAAGCTTGACTTTAGTAGGTGTCATTATGGAGTGGTACTGCAAGGGCTTACAAATAGAAACATACCTGTCATAGGCCATCAGAGTTAAGATGCAATACGCCCAGCAGCCATAGACATTGCTGAAAAATACTTGTGTTAAACATCCTTCAAGAGAACTTTCCTGCTTTTCCATGAGAAGATATTTCATGACAGGTGGACAGACAGATGAACTACCTATCACTCCACTTATGGCCAAGTTGACCAAAAGGATGTACATAGGTCTGTGAAGGCTCGACTCAATATAAATAACCAGCACAAGAAAAAGGTTAATACACAATATTGACATGTACAGAACAAAGATGAATATGAAAAATGCTAAATTATATGGACCAGGTGGTCCATATACTGTGAAGATGACAGTGACTGTGGAAACAGAATTGTTCATAGTGGGACATTAAAACTGTCACACCATTATACAAACAAACATTGATAACAGCAGTAATCTCAAACAATTCATTTAGAGCACAGATAACTGACATTTCCATCCACCAGCCAAAGTGACTGATGGATTTCAAAATACACAAGTCTGTTTCACTGGTTTACCAACCTATTCTCATTGTCACGATGCAGAAAAAAAAACTCTAGAAGATTGTTGGTTACCTGCTAAATTGGCTGGTAAAATAGACAAATTTACCAGCCACAGCCAAAATGTATCAGCATTTGTCTGTTGACTGGTGTTAATTTCCCAGTCTGTGTATTTACCAAATGTTGTGATTTATTTGAATATAGGTTTGATCCCGATCCCCTCCTCCTCTGAACTTGGATCAGGTACTTCCCTTTTATAGTGAAGCGATTTCTATTCCTGGCTTTTTTCCTTTGGGCTTCTGACATCAGAATAGCATTCAGTTATTCAGTAACAAACTTACTGGATACACAGGTAAAGTTAAGAAGAATACATTTTGACAACTTGCCAACCTTGAGTGTGCTCAAAGTTTTTCAGCTGATGTTGCTATATGCTGTAAAAAAAAAAGAAAAAAAAGGGTAAAATCACTTTGGTTGCACTGCAACAGATTACTTTGCAAATGATTATTTGTTCATTTGCAAGTTATCATGCTAAACTTAGTGAATTAATTGAAGCGGAAATATGAAAAAAAACAAGATTTAAATGAAGGTCTGGATCCCTACAAGATCGATAAAGCTAGTCTATGTCGAGATATGTGAACTAGGAAAACAATCCACAAAAATTGGAAAGCTTTGTTATTTTCTTCCCTGGCGTGAAATCAAAGCAAAGACGCCACCAGTTTTTAGGTGAAACTAATTTTGGCACAATTTCTAATGGTAAAAGAACGTTAAAAACAGTTCAGGGGATTACAAAGAATGAAAGTGTTTGTTCATCAAGATTTGGAATCACATCAGAATAATATAATATAATATAATAAGGTGCCTCTAGCAACGTATGCCTTAAAAGCGGGTCGACTATACAAATATTTTGTGTTCCCCATAGTGATAAAAAGATCAGTACATTTCATCCCATTTCATTCAGGTAGGACAGCCAAAGCGGGGTCTTTTGTGAGTCAAAGTGCAACTGCAGACAATGGTGCAAGTTCATGGCACTAGCTCACTTGGTTATGACCAACAGATTTTTGGAAATTTCAGAACCAGAGGTGCTGGTGCAGTGGTGGCACACCAGTGGTGCAGTTGTAAAAAGGATTGGATTAGGAGGAATACATTATCAGTACGTGTGGTTGGGGCTGGTGTTATGGGTTAAATTTGTAAAATTTCTGCTTTATTGAGGCATAATATAACTAGTTAATATCAGCTGGTTGCCGAATGGTAGTGAGTGTAACAAAGTGAACAGCTGGCACACGGCAGGAGATTTCTGCATGCAAAAACACAGGAGCCGCCTAGCCTTGATTTGTTGCTGTAATGACATCACTGACAATAGAGGTCAGCATTGGATCAGAAATTACACGTAGACCCTTTGATCATGGCGCTCTCCATGGTGCACTGACAATTTGGTGATGGACAGGAGAGTCCAGACTATGAGGTTACTTTTGTGTATTTATTATGCAATCAAAAAATAGATTTGAGAGCAAAAGTATTGACATTGCAATGAAAAAATATTTTATTGCAAGTAAAATTAATTTGTGATTAAAAATGTATTAATGTGAATCCAAAAGTTTTGCTTGCGAATCTAAAAGTTTTGTTTGCAAATCCAAAAGTTTTGCTTGCTGTTGAGCTGAATCTCGTGGGCGGGACCTATGCTGAAAGACATAAGACACGTCTCTATTGGCCAGTCTCAATCGGAGTGACAGCTTGGCAACATCCACTGTCAGGTGTAGGTACAATCCCTCAGCTGTCCTGAAAACTACAGTTCCCTATGTAAAGAACTACAACTGTTTCCTGTGGTAACCCCCCTGAACACCCAAAACCGTGCCCTGATAGGCTGCCAGTCATTTCACACCTAGGTGTGAAATCACCTTTCTTAAAAAACCAAGTGCTGCCACTCTCTTACTCTCTTACTCTCTTACTGCTCGGTCTCTCAAGCCCTTTGGGGCTCCCCTTGAGCTCTCTCCTGGTGGCTGCACAGAGGGACTGGTGTCCCTTCTCCTGCAGGCCCAAGCCTGTACTGTCTCCTCCTGAGTTGTACAGTACAACGTCGGAATGTTATCACAATTTTGGAGGAGGTGGGGGTATTGCTTGGAGACATGTCAGGTGTCAGACGTGCTACCAGGCATAGTTTCCTATTATGCGGTTCACAGCAAAGCCAACGTAGCTACACCTATTTTCTATAGTGACAACGTATCGGCAAGCCTCCCTGCACCTCGCCCTGCACCCGATGTGAGCACCCTGTGAGCACAGCTCAGACTGCTCATGTGTTCACAGCTTAAGGCTGCAGTCTTAAGTAAAAATAATGCTTTTATTTATAGGTTTCTCTGCTGGCAAGAGTGGGGGGGAAAGACATTAAGGACTGCACACACAAAGTGCTGGACAGGTATTTATTTACACATTTACCTGATATTTCACAAGACACACAGATCTTTGGACATTGGAGCAGAACAGTTGATCATGGTAGGCTAGCTCTGCTTTGGTTGTCTTGTGTCACCAATTTGTTTTCATTTTGAGGTTGAGAGAGAATTCAGTCGATGATTTGAAGTAGGCCTAGCCATCAACTCTCTGTATGCCTACTGACTTATGCGTGTATATGGCACAAAGGATAATTACATATCTTTTGGATTTCTCTTGGATTAGGCTCTTGACCAACCAACTGATGACCCTCTTTAACATGAAGGGGAAGGGGAAGAAAGAGAAGCTGCGGTTTGAGGACACAAAATTGTTCTTGGCAATAAAAGGTAAGGTGTCTGTTCCCCTCCAGACACATTTTAACAGGGTGGCCGCGGGTCCTTAAAGTCTTAAAATGTCTTAAATTCACATTTACTAATAAAATGCCTTAAAAAGTATTTAACAGTCTTAAATTCTGTTTGGATAGGTCATGTTTTCGGTGCCGTTTGTCAGCAGGATTACGGAAAAACTACCTGCCCGATTTTCATGAAACTTGGTGGAAGGGTGTAGCATGGGCCAAGGAAGAACTCATTACATTTTGTAGTGGATCCGGATCCGACTCACGAACAAGCAATTTTTAGCCTTGGTGGAGGTCTGCGCTGTCAGAGTGCCCTTCTAGTTATTTATTGAATGCTGTAAGCGTGGTCTAAAATTCACTCCAAGCGCAAAATGCTTGTATATTTAATCTTTGCCTAAATCAACAAGAGTTGAATTCGAATGCCTCTGTTACAGTCTTTTAGGTTTTTGCTATTGTGTTCGCAAACTTTGTCCCCTGGTGACCACATTTATTTTGGTCTGAGATCCTGTAGAGAACCTTTTTAAGGACAAATATATTTTCACAGACACAAGTCAGTATAGTCAAGATCAGACATTTTAGGGGACATAAACATAAGACAAACACATTTTTGAGTGGAGGGGATCTTTAACGTCAGTCTTTTTTTTCTTTTTTTTTAATTACTGTTACGAATGAAATGGAATGTTGGTTAATATTAGACTTGATGTAATGTTACTTGATTTACATCTATAACTCATTTACATGTCTCCTGCAAGCTAAGCCTCAACAGTGGCATCTGTATTTATTTATTTATTTATTTTACATGTTTGTTTTTTTTGTTTTTATTGTAGCTGCTGTTATGAAATGGGATCCATCTGCAACAGAGGCCCAAGTAAGAAGTGCAGCTGCAGACCATCTCAAACAGAGTGGGGGGAGGCGGTTACAAACCGTAAAAGTAAATTTGTGTGCTTTGTGTCTTTATACACAGTCTACTCTTTCTAGTTTCATTTAGAAGAGGAAGTTTCAAGAAGTTCCTGGTTTCAAGAAGTTCCTAAGAAGTTAATACATTTTGAGATTTAAACAATTTCTTGGAGTGGTCAGTTTTGCTGTGAATGGCTGAAAAGCTATCTGTACATACTGATGTTGATTAATTGAAGTTGATGCATTTTAGACATTGTTATTGGAGGGTACTACTTTTGCATAGAAGCTGTTCTCCCCTGCTACCTAATTTGACCAGACTAGACTTCCAGGTAACTTCTGCTTACTGCGTTTAAAAGGTTACCTTCATGGTCAATTTAGTCAGTGGTTATCAAAATGGGGCCTGGGGACCCCCTGGAATCTTTGAGGGGTCTCCAGGGGGTTCACAGAAAAATGATAAGTTTGTCATTACAATTATATTCATAAGACTTGTCCCAAAATGGAACGCTTATAAGATAGGCTGACTACTGTAATCCTAGTTGTCACTTTCACCCTGTTATTTCCCCATGTAAACAGTTCTACAATTAAATACTGAATCAACAACAATCTTTCCATGGGTCCCTGTGGCAAAATCTTATTTAGGTCTATAGCCCTAATATGTGAGTTATCTGCGGGTCCATGACATGAAAATATGAGAACCACTGATCTAGGTGACGATGGAGCACCTGGCTAAAAGGATTTTTCCCCCCAGTGCTCTTAGTCTTTTGTTTTTAATAAGTTACTGCGACACAAATGTATGTTGGAGTTAAGAATTTTTGTATAGATAGATCCCTGAAAATGTGGCTGATGTCTGACAGGTTTTGGGATTCCAATGTCAGTGTGTAAAATAGGG
Source organism: Centroberyx affinis (assembly GCF_046629955.1). Taxonomy (NCBI): domain Eukaryota; kingdom Metazoa; phylum Chordata; class Actinopteri; order Beryciformes; family Berycidae; genus Centroberyx; species Centroberyx affinis. Next base: position 105,673 of record NW_027279174.1, on the reverse strand, counting down.
TCAGAAAACTGACGTCCATCAGACGTCCACAAAAGACGTAGCCTGTAGCTCTCATGAAGACGTCTTGTGGATGTCCAAAAATTCAGTCTTTAACACGTCTTTTCATTGACATCTATACAACGTCCAGAAAAGATGTATAAAAAACTTTCATTCTGGCTCCTCTGAGGACGTCTTCTGGATGTCCGGAAATCACGTATTCTGGACGTCTTTTAGATGAGTCTCTGCTCACTGGGTAACGCCAAATATCCATTCATTCGGAAATCAATAATCATTTGCGTTTGGGAGCCTCTGTGCGGCGCTGTTCCGAAATGTGAGTCAACCTCTGTGTCGTTGCCTGGGAAACTCTTGATGCAATGCGAGTGCCACTGCTCCTAACTGAATGCGGCGCAATTAAGCAAGCTGTGGCGATCTGCAATTTCAATAAAAACTTTTATTTTGGTTTTGGAGCACTCTTTTACACACCCACTTATCCACCCAATCGATAGCCAGCATTCACCTCTCCTGTTCCCAGAGTCTGCCCTGCAGTGTCCGCGCCCTCGTGGTGAGTTAAATCCGCGATCGCTGTAGCCGCTCATCCTACGAAGCCAACATCCTCCAGTTCCAAGGGAAAAACGGGATTACACGCTATCCGCATCGCCGCTAAAGCACGTCTTCCCAGCTGCACCGGCCTCTCAGCTGCCTGCCGGCTGAATAAAGTGACGTGACCTAGACTTGAGGTAACTCCGGTTTGGCCGGAGCTTTCATCAAAGCTGGTTTATTTTGGGAAGCGCAATTATTTTGGGGATGACTTGTGAAGATTTATTTTTGTATTCTAAAGGAACTTGCATCTATTTTATTTTTGGTCACAAGGAAATTCTGGAGTGGAGTTACTTTTTTTGTGAGCTTTGGACTCTTTTCTTTAACTGTCTTGAACTAAAGAATATTCTAATACAAATGGTGGACAATGTCAGACATCTTGTGTGTGTGTGTGTGTGTGTGGTGATTTTGTTTAAAGAATATTCATTTTGTCTATGGTTGCTGGTTTCAATTGTTACACAGGTTTTCCTGGGTGCATGACGTTTGATAATTTCATGGGTACATTGTGGGAGGTTTTGACTCTTGACAGGCTGCAAGGAGAGCACTTGGGTGCCCGCATGAAGATTTCAATAAATGGGCCTCCTGTGGCAAAATTTCCATATCATGATGCCATGGTGAAATTTTTCTCCAAGCCAAAGATAAAGTGCAGTAATGAATCATGCACACTGTGTTCATGATGTGCTAATGTTTTGCAAAGGTCATAAGTCACACAGCTTATTTTTATGCAATAAATGCAGCTTATTAAGTCATTCTCTCCTTGTGATCACTTTGTTTTAAGTCTTGAATATACCGAGCAAACAAAAATTTGAACGCAAACATAAATTGCAGACCGCCTACTCCGCCATCTGACTGAAGCCGACTGCGGCGATATGCCATCCCGCGCGCCTCGTCTGTTTAGGGTTTTTTCGGTGCGTACCACCAGGCCTGAAAAAAATTCTAGGGGAAACACTGCAGTCATCACAGCATTTTTTTTTGACGTTTTATTGTATACTTTATTACAGAAAATATTACAGGCATCTCATATTTCCTATAGCCTATCTTACAGTATATATCGTATAAGACAGTAAACAAACACAGATCTTGTACAGACCCACGGCATGTGTTCAATTCTATGTCCTGAAGCACTGCAACACGGTTAAATTGCCTAATTTCACTAACGTTACTTAATAACTGCAAGATTACATCATCTACCGTTAAAGTTTGTAGGGCAGTGAAGACGAGTTACTGTCTGCAAATCCCTGTTACTAACTGTGGAATGTTAAGTTTCACTTTTGTTTTCACACCGGGAGACTCTGTGGACTAAGTTCAGTCTGCTGGTCTACTGTCTGTACATCTCCAAATTACAGAGATGACATGATGCGACATCAGGTGCATTAGAGATCGATTTAGATCCATTCCTTTACACTGACCAACTTTTGATTTTGTGCCCTGTATGGGAAACACTGCATCTCACAGTCAAAAACGCCCTCTAGTGGCCATCTGACGAAGTGAATCATCTCACTAAGTGTTACCTGACTGACTGAATGACTGACTGACCTGCATTTGCCTCGTGATGCCCTTGGCTGCGCCATGGGAAAAACAGCCTATCCATAGTATTCACTAAAGTATTCACAAAACCCAGGGATGAAATCATCAGTCCCTCTCTGCAGCAGTCTTTCCGGACTTATTTCGGGTAGGATAGGCTTGTGTAAATCTGCTGACATTATTTACAAAAACCAGTGTATACTCAAAGACACCTTTGCTTGGCTCTATGTGGAGTAAGCTGGAGATCATGGGAGCTCTAGGATTTTTGTGGATTCTTCATTACAGCGGCTAATTACCCGCTGTACATTTAAACTTACACTAATTCTGCTCAAGCACTCATAGCTCTCTCCTTCACTCTTCACTAGCACAACAGAATTTGTCTCCTTTTGGAACTCACAGCACTGCGAAACCTCTTTGTTCTCAGTCCATGACCATTACTTGAAACAAATTCCATTTCGCGCACAGCAAGTTATCCACAGTGGTCGCGAAGCAACACTTTAAACTCACTCTAAAACAACAAAGAGTCTTTACTTAACTTGAGCAAACTCTCCGTTTTGACATCTGTCTCTTTTTTTAAGAGTTACAAATTTAACTAATGCTAATAACCACAGGGGAAATAGTTGCGGTCTCTCCCACAGTCAACACGTTCTCTTTCTCCATTCTACTTTTCAGGCACGCCCAAACACACTGAAACCGGGCACTGATAGTATTCTGCCCTCACTAGAGTGTTGAGGTGCTGACTAGCTTGGCAGATAGCTAAACAGGTTTCTTCAGTAAGCATCCAAGAGGCAGCAGGTAAGTTTTAGGATGTTTACTGTTAAAAGCACTGTGAAACAAGTTAATAAATTACAAGTTACAATGTGTCTCAATGTGTCTAATTTATTTTCATTTACATATATTGAGGCAAAAAACAAGTTGGTTACAAATACACACAACACAAATATAAATAAGTATGTGGTTACCTGGTGTAACCGTTATTCAATGAACTAGATACTATTAGCTTGTATCTAACTACCGATTAGCGCAAATGCTAATTTTACATTAGAAATGCCGTAGCAAGCTAATGCGATTAGCATTGCTAACATTTTTATAGTTATTAAAAGTCAAGAAGAAACTAGCGATCTGTCAGGTAAGTATTAAAGCTGAGAATCACATAAAGGTAAGTGTCTAAAAGGCCGGCTCGAGGCATAAGCGAACTAAGCGCCTGCTTAGGGCCCCCAAGAGCACATAGGGCCCCCAAGAGCGCTTGAAATGTTGTTTTTTTTGTGATATATTATGTCAATGGTAATCATACAAAAACGCAATATTATGTTAACGGACTGGCTAGCTAATACTACTGGTTTAATCAATTCCCGTTGCCTCTGTCGGAGCTGGTGTCACGTTCATGCACAATGCGCACTTTTGATGCAAGCAGGTTACAGTCCTCTCCTCTGCATCGATGCAGCAAAAAAGTAATGTCGCAAAAAAGGACATATCCTTCTGGAAAAGAAAGAAGAAGAAAACAGAAGATGAGAAAAAACAGAAAGATAAAGGCAGGATCATGTTATCTTGCTACAGGTTCCTCTGTTCATTTTATGTCATTATGTGACAGGTAGAGAGCACAGGTAGATCCCTGTCTGTTGCTGTGACACGCCCCTTTACATAAAGGGTAATCAGGGAAGTCAATGGGCTAAGTATCAGCCAATAGGTAGCATCAGACACACCTGAGTTTAATTTCCTCCTCATCGTAGGGAGTGTATATAAGGCTGGAGATCAGTATAGAGCATGCTGGTCTGTGGTTGTGCCCTTGTGCTGTGTTCTCCTGTGTGCTTGTAGCTGAAGGTAAGCCTAGTATTTTAGATGAGTGATATTAATGGTAGCAGGTTCCAAACTATCTCACTGACTGGTTCACCTTTATTATAGGTTTGATCAGCCTGGACCCTTATGGCTCTCCATTAGATTGGGACCAAGGTAATAACCAGAAACAAAACAAAAAAACAAACAAAAAAAACATGACAACAAAACAAACAAAAAGAAAAAACAAAAACAAGTACTTCTACATAAAAGTCCTACTGCTAGGATCCTTACAAATCAAATAATGTCCTCCCCCTTCAAATTATTCAGAGGAACAAAACAAGGCTGTGCACTATCTGCTATGATTTTCACACTTGCAGTTGAACCTCTTGCAGAAAGTATTCGAGCCAACCCCAAAATTCATGGTTATAACACTGAAAAGACAATAAACAAAATGTTATATGCAGATGACATTCTCCTATTTGTAACACATCCATTGAGTACCATTCAATATATCCTGGACAAAATTAAACTTTTTGGGACATTTTCCAGCTATACAATCAAGCGGCGTAAAAGTGAGTTGCTACCAGTACATTTAAATAACATAGAATTACCCTCCTTACAGGCTTTCCCATTTAAAATATACACAGAAATATGTACCTATTTGGGAATTCTGGTGACAAAATGCTACTCCTCCCTCTTCACAGCCAACCTCCCTCCACTAAGGGAGCATACGATTTTGGAAAACCCAACCCATATATTTATTGGGAAGAGTAAATACCATAAAAATGATTGAATCATTGAAATGAAGAATTGGGAGCCCCTATCCTTCAGGATTTATGGGATGAAGGACTAGAACACATACACTGCTGTTCAAACAATGCAAGACATTGACTTATTCAATTTAAACTAGTACACCAAATAAACTAGCCTGGTTCCAGACTCTTCAATAGTGTCTCGCCCACTCTCAACAGCGATTTCTCGATTGGCAGAACAATCAGGCCAATCAGCGCCTTTGTGGGCGGGACTAAAGTTTGAACCATTCGTGGAAAGGTTTTTCATTGCCGTTTTGACAGAATAATATTTGTTGAAATCACCCCTTAACCAACATATTGTCTTTGCAAAGACAATATTTTTGTCAAAAACGATTGACATTCTTGGTTAGTAAATATGCCCACCATCAGTTTAACTGAAAATAACGTCCAGATACGTCAGTCACTAGCGATTGGTTCGGGGAAAATCAACAACCCCTCCCCACACAGAAAACAGCTAACATGGAGGCAATCTCAGACTGAGTAATGGAGTGGTAATGAAATGGCCATCCAGTCTGAATATCAGGCTATTAATACATTACACTAAGACAAAACTTCTTCAAAAGATATTCCCTGATATTTCACCAATATGTGACAGATGTAAATCAGCAGAAGCCAATTTACTACACAGTCTAATGGTTTGTGCAAAGGTACAACCATTATGGGCTCAAATCTTTGATATGATTGCTAAAATTTTGAATGTTCAACTACAGCCAGAACCCTTATTAATCATCTTAGGCATTTCTGAAACTCTGGGAAGATTAACCATAGAACAACATTTCCTTTCCTATTGTCTTATGATGGCAAAGAGACTCCTGTTCATATCATGGAATTCTACATTTTTTTTTTTTTTTTTTTTTTTTTACTTATTTTTATATTTCTATATTCATACATACATGTATTTCTTTAAATGTGCACTAAGCTATGTGGAGATTTCCTTGAGACGTAATGATATAAACAAATTGCCACACAGCAGCAGCTGTGTTGCTGGTTTCACCTCTTTCCTAAAGCTTGTTGTCAAAACTCGGGCCGAGCAGCAGCTTTTCATTTTTTTTAAACTAGCTTGTCTCCTTCCCCACTGTAAAAGCGGTGCTCTCCCCCTCCCATCCCTGAAAAAGTTATTGTAATGATGGAATCCATGAAGTGAGCAAGTAAACTTCTTATCTACCTCTTCACTTGTCATTGTGGGACATGTAACCTTCAGCGGGAGGAAAATCTGGCAAAGCAAGTCTGGTATTTCTCTGTAGGTACATTTATCTTCGCTATTAGCCTTTATGCACGGACCTTCGCTAGGTTTGTCCTTTGGAGCCTCCGTAGTCCAGCAGCTTTTGCTGTGGAGTATTTATAAATGTGTTGTGGTTTCTGTCACCCTCTAGTGGTCGGAAAATTGCTTAGTGCAGCTTTAAAATGTATTTACAATGTACTTACATGTTTATCTGTAATAAAAGAGCGTTATATCATTATATATGGATTTCTGTTACATTGCTCAAATAAAGATAATTGAAAGAAAAAGAGGCACAACAGCTGTCTGGAAATTTGTATAAAGGAGAATTAGGTTCATGATCTGAAAGAAAGTCCATCATGTACAGGGAGTTAAGCGTAAGCCCCAGAGTGAAAACCAAATCCAGGGTATGACCTCGGTTATGGGTAGAGCCTGAGAAGAGGGCAAAACAAACACAATGATTTGCAATATTTGACCCAATTTGGCCTGTGCCTAAGTTCCCCTTACAAAAATGTGATGCATTCATGATCATAATCAATAGTCAATGTTATTTATTAGTATGCGTTGGAAAAAATATTGCTATAATATGTCAAAACACAGACAAAACACTGATGGAAAGATATCCTGTCCTTTGACTGAAAAAACAGTGGGTAAATACAAACTAAACTATTTTGTGTAAAACATAAACAGCAGCTTGTAATATCTGTATCCATCCCCAGATATATCTGCAAAAAAAATTCACAATTGTATGATTTTCCTTCTTACAATTTTGTTTATACTACGCCAGATCTCTTGTGTTTTAATACCATAAATTATTGGATGCAGTAAAGGAGGAATGACAAAAAAATGCATAGATATAAATATATTCACAGCTGTTGGAAGATGAAGATTTAAATGATGGTAAATCACACCAAAGAAAGTGGCTACAGAGAAATTAATAAATGTCACTAGATGAGAAGTGCATGTGCGTAATGCTTTCTTTTGAGACTCCTTTGAGGTTTTAAGGCTGACCATTAAAATATGGACATATGAAAGAACAACTAGAAGGAAAGGTAGAATAATCAGACAGGTGGCTAAGAGTAGACCATACACAGTGAGAAAAGTGCTTTTCACACAGGAAAGATTCACAACTGCACGGCTATCACATAAAAGCTTATCAATTGTGTGTTTGCACAGTTGAATTCTTGAAGTCAGATATACCTGGAATGCTGACAATGAGCATGGAATTAAATACACCACTACCAGTAAAAGCTTGACTTTAGTAGGTGTCATTATGGAGTGGTACTGCAAGGGCTTACAAATAGAAACATATCTGTCATAGGCCATCAGAGCTAAGATGCCATAAACCCAGCAGCCATAGACACTGGTGAAAAATACTTGTGTTAAACATCCTATAAGAGAACTTTCCTGCTTTTCCATGAGAAGATATTTCATGATAGTTGGACAGACAGATGAACTACCTATCACTCCACTTATGGCCAAGTTGACCAAAAGGATATACATAGGTCTGTGAAGGCTCGACTCAATACAAATAACCAGCACAAGAAAAAGGTTAATACACAATATTGACATGTACAGAACAAAGATGAATATGAAAAATGCTAAATTATATGGACCAGGTGGTCCATATACTGTGAAGATGACAGTGACTGTGGAAACAGAATTGTTCATAGTGGGACATTAAAACTGTCACACCATTATACAAACAAACATTGATAACAGCAGTAATCTCAAACAATTCATTTAGAGCACAGATAACTGACATTTCCATCCACCAGCCAAAGTGACTGATGGATTTCAAAATACACAAGTCTGTTTCACTGGTTTACCAACCTATTCTCATTGTCACGATGCAGAAAAAAAATCTAGAAGATTGTTGGTTACCTGCTAAATTGGCTGGTAAAATAGACAAATTTACCAGCCACAGCCAAAATGTATCAGCATTTGTCTGTTGACTGGTGTTAATTTCCCAGTCTGTGTATTTACCAAATGTTGTGATTTATTTGAATATAGGTTTGATCCCGATCCCCCCCTCCTCCTCCTCCTCCTACTCCTCCTCCTCCTATGAACTTGGAACAGGTACTTCCTTTTTATAGAGAAGCAATTTCTATCCTTGGCCTTTTTCCTTTGGGTTCCTGACATCAGAATATCATTTAGTTATTCAGTAACAAAATTACTGGATACACAGTAATTAGCTTGACAAAATCAGCCCAGGTTAATGTCAGTTAAAGAAATAAACAAAAGAAAGAACAATGTTTATACAACAAACTATCAAGTATCTTGTTGTTGGTACATTAGTTAACACCAACCAGTGACTCATGTGCTTAGTAATGTTGCCATTTTGCATTTTTGCACTGGACTGTTTAGGTCTCAAGGACTGGAGTTGTGTGTGGCTGAGGGTCATGGTCCTGTTGGAACAGAAACTGTGGCACCAATCTAAGGTCGTTGGTTGGTCTCTTACAGAATTTGCCTGTATTTGTCTCCATTCATTGTTACCCCTATCTTTACAAGTTAGCACGATCGCATAAAAATTTGTGAAATGAGCACAAAGTCAGAAACTCAGACTCAAGTGCTGTGGACGCAAATTATTTGAAAATTATGTTCCTCCACCACAAATTGGATTCTGTGCCAACAGCATGAATTGGACATGGCATTTTGCTGCCATGTTTTTTTTTTTTTTAGCAGTGGCTTTGCTGTCCTTCCAGAAGGATCTCTCATCACTGACAAAGGACTCTGTACTTCAGTCAGATGTTCGTTGGCTTCTTGGTCTCCTCCTGACCTGGTTCTTCTTGCCCAGTTGACAACCAGCTATAGGAACAGTCTGGCTTTAATGGTAGAGCTTGCTGTGCTCTCAACACTATAAATTGTTTTATATCTTCTCCAGATCTGTGCCTCCTCATAGTTCTGTCTGGTAGAGTTTCTGTCATCTGTGGTCACGAAAAGAGGAAAAAAAAAACACCATGAGAGTGAATTGCGGGAACAGCAATCAGGTAAACTTGTGCTCTCCTCTCCAAGTTTGATGTCAGCAAATAACAGTAACGTTAAGTTGATGTGCTGCTTGCAGTGCGTCTCTCTCTGTCTGTCTGTCTTGCTAACCCAGCTGGGCAGTGCATCTCTTGGTCTGTCTGTGTCTTGCTTGCTTGCCAGGCACTTCCAGGGCTGTTCTGTGACTTTGTGCCTGACAAAAGTGAGAGTCAAATACAACTATTTATTACGTTTGATAAACGCCAACGGGCAACGGTGTTTATAGACTGCAGCTTGGAAAAGATAACCGTGTCGCGCGTGAACATGCGTTCATATGTGCGTGCACAAAATGAAACTCAAGACAATTATTATCTAGTCTCTCAGTCAAGGTTTAGCTACAACTCTGGACTAATGCAAAATGGAAAGCAATGGATTGACATTGACTATTGATTAAATATTGAATTTAAAATGTTGATTAGCTGGGCATACTGAGCAATATGGAGTCAGTAAATAATAACCATCAAGTATTCAGCCAAGCCATAGTATAAATAGTATTTTATATTTGAAAATGTATAAAAGGAAATCTGGGGGAGCCAGTTTGAATGGGCCTGATGCAGCTGATAAAATTAATAATAGTATTGTTATCTATAATTTACAGGTGCTATGCTTAATTGTTGGATTGTAGTGGGAGCACTGGGGTGTCAGGTGTGACTGTGTGGCAATGGCAAATGGTTTACATGGCTCACAGGTCAGGTAGGAGGGCCCCTTAGCAGAATTTTGCTTAGGGCCCCAGGGAGGTCAGGACCGGCTCTGGTCTTTCAGGTCAACAGCAGTCAAGTAGTTGCCTCTGTAGGTGGTTTGTCTCACCCTCAGGAGTGTTAGCATCGTACGAGGCACCGTAAGAGGCAAAGATACCCGTTGAGCCCCCTTAGGTCTACAATGGGGTGAAGCTCCCATCCCACTTGGGGATGAGGAAACACCTGGAATAGAACCTGGCCATCGATTGCCTTGCATTACTTCCTTAGCAGCTCCTTTGGCCAGCAGAGAGATTTCCCAACACAGCACCTCTCTGTAATCTGGGTTTGCCACTGCTGAAACAGTCGCAAACCGTGTCAATGGAGCTTTGTGGGCGCACCCCTGGGTCATGGTAGATGGCATCTAGAGGCTGTGAGGCATGCCGACATGGGGCAAAGGGTGGGCTGGGTAAGAGACATGGTCAGGAGCAATGCGGTGGCTACAGCAGCCCTTGAGCTGAGCTTTGCCCCCCTGCTAGCCATGCCGTTGACTCTTGCCTCACCAGCTTATTTCCAAGTAGGATCTGAGAACCGCTGGGCCACAGCTTGCTCCTTCATGACCTGGGCCATGAATGATGAGATCAGGTGCAGTTCAGAGACCAGACCCAAGCCATGTTTGGCCCCCAGGCCATGCATTAGCTGGCATTGATAAAGTGACACCATGGCATCGGCCAACTGTGCCTGGATAGTCATGACCCCATGTATCTTAGCAAGCATGGCTCCATCTTACAGTTCCTGCTGGGTGGGTCAGCTGGTCTTACCCCCAGTTTCCACAGCTGCCCCAGTGGGCACAGCTGTGCTTTCATGCTGTGTGCAGCCGCCCAAAGGTAGTTTGTCTTAAAGAATTATCCATGTCACCTGACCGCATGGATCAGTCCCCTTACGCATGGAATATGTTACTGAACTAGAAATCTTTCACCTCCATATTAAACTGGCCTTATATAGTTATATCACTGCTGTCCCACAAAAATCTAACTACAATTTTTGTGTTTTTCTTTTTATTCCTTGAATGTGAAGTTTCCATGGTCATTATGTTGAGTGAGTTTCATGACTATTAACTGTCCCATAGGACAAAATGACCATAATATATCTGGGGGACTGAAAGGGTTGTTCATCAAAACCAATGACTCAACGATGACGAGATTTCAAAACTCACTTTGTAACACGTTTGGCCGTGTCTTGGCCTATATTAGCTTTAGCAAAATGCTCCTGGATAACTTGACAGAGCCAAGTGACAACGTAGTTGGGATTTTCACATTTCTGCTTTATTCAACTCTACTTGTCAACCATACAAAGCCTGGTCTCCACGGCACTATATTCTCTAAACATACATGTGTAGATTGATATAGTGTAACATAGTAGTATAGTGTAACACGTACCAAATCGTTACTGAGACTTAAAGCTACTGGTCGGGAGACAGACTGGGAGTAGAACTCAATCCCTGTTGCTGTAACTCCATCTCAGTAAAACAAGGAGCGCCACACAGTGACGTAATCTGTTACTGCAACTAAATAATGTTCCAAAAGCACAGTAGGCCAATTCCTGACTGTTACAACTTTCCTGCCCATACTCTGGACGAAAAAACTCCCACCCGTTGGAGTTTCAAGACACTCTCAACCCCCCAATATACATTTTCTAAACATTTCTCTTGACTCTCTTCTCTAATTAACTAGCTTACTCTGCTGATAAGTCATGAATTGCTTAATGCCCTTTTAAAACCCGATTGTAGAATTCTAAAGTTTTCTTTGATCCTGACAAACCTTACTTTGTAGATACTCTGTGTGGTGTTTGTCAGCAGTGACTTGCTTATCCCCATTTAAAACACTGTTTAACAGAGGATCTAACAGACACTAGTACCTCACTAGTTTTTCTTCTGTCAGAGAGGAAATGGATAGATGGTACTTGTTCTCCCAACAGGTTTGTTTGCCTGCAGTGAGAAGCGCTGCTCAGCCTTCTCTTGTAGTTTTGGGTTGTTTTTGTGTTTCTAACAGGTAGGGATGCACTGATCTAGTACTGAGTATCTGTATCTTGCTGGTGCAGGCTAAAATTGCCTAAAACCCTGGATAAGACATTGGAAAGTGGGAACAATATTATGCAATCCAATCCGCTGAAGTAAATTAATGCAACCAAGGTTGCCATGAACTCAAAATGAAATATTAAATTATACCGCAAAACCTTTTGCAAAATCTTTTGCAAAATCTTTTGCAAAATCTTTTGTTAAGTAAAATATGCAAAGGTATTTCTGTTGGATTTTTTGCTGAAATTGTTGCTGGTATTGCTGCAGAAGTCAAACATCTGGTACAACAATAATGATCCCAGCAGAGTGCGTCCATACACATGGATTATTAGAAGCTGTCTAGTAACTGAAGAGAAACTAGAAAGCTTTTAATAATCAGACAATAATCTGAATCAGTATAAACAATAAAAAAAATGGCATTAAGCCTGAATCAAAAAACATGTGCTTCACTGTACACATCACAACAATCTTCAATTCCCTCAGTCTTGGGATGCCTCTCTAGATACCTGGTCACCTGACAGACCCTCATAAGAGCTCAAACAACAGCAACAATTATTCATAAAGCTTTCATAGTGGCATTATTGTAGACAGGATAGACTTCAACTAGTCCTATCTCTCACCTCACAGGTAATCATTTACTACATGTTTGATATTTTTAATGTTAGTTTTCATCATTGACTACTGAGGCAACAGGCGGCAAGTTGCAGGTCAGCTTCCTGGGGTTCAGTTTGATCAGTCATTTTTAGATAATAAGGTCTTTATTATTGGGAAATATGAACCAAAGTTTCATAAATACTGCTGTGCTACTCACTGCCTACGATCCCCCAGGCCCACTAAACTGTGTCTTCTTCATGCTTACTTTTTTCCTTTATGTCTTTACTATATTAGCAAACCTGATTCTGATACTTGTCATTTATATGGATTCTAGCTTACACAAGCCAATGTACATATTCCTGCTGAACTTGGCGGTGAACGGTCTGATTGGATGCTCAGCTGTGTGTCCTAATGTCATGGACAATCTTCTCAGAGACGCCCAAAGCATCTCTTATGGAGGATGTTTATTACAGGTGCTTTTTATCAATGTGTATGCATCGAGTGCTTATGCAATCTTGGCTGTTATGGCATATGACAGATACGTCTCAATTTGCAAGCCACTGCAGTATCACACCATTGTAACGCCTTCCAGAGTGAAACTATTATTGACCGTTGTATATCTCATTCCTGTCACCCTTCTGTCTTTTCAAGTTTATCTAACGTCACAACTCCCTCTGTGCAGGTTTGTAATCAACAAGCTTTTCTGTGATAACCTGTCGGTTGTGAAGCTGTCCTGTGTTAAAAGTGCCCTGGGAGACCTTTATGGTGTATTCATTATTGCAAGTCTGGTGGTTTTGCCGTTTTTTCTAGTCCTGCTGTCATATATAAAAATATTACATGTGAGCTTGAGGGCATCAAAGGAGTCCCAGAAGAAAGCGCTAAGTACATGTGCCCCGCATTTTATTGTCTTCATCAATTTCTCTGTGAGCATCCTCTTCTCTGTTGTCTACAACAGGCACAGCACAGTGTCTAAATATGTTAACCATCTCATTTCAGCACAGTTCATATTTTTCCCTCCATTACTGCATCCTCTTGTTTACGGGATCAGGACAAAAGAGATTAGGAGATCTATTACAAAAATCATCCAGAGAGGGATTTTGGCAGGACCACTGTAATTCACGGTAATTCAAGGTTTCAGAAGTCTGTCAGTGTGGCAGCAGCCAGGATCCATCCGCAGCAGAGCGGCAGACAGGAAAACACCAGCTACCAGCCAAGCCATCTGCTCGGTGGGGGCGGTGCAGGTTTGAATCCGGTCTGTTTCAGTGGGAATAAACACAGCAGAGCAGACAGTCTTTAAGTAAATAAGTCAGTAAACCTACATATGAAATGTTTAATTCCACGATGGTAATGGAAATAAACTCATTGCCTGAAATAAAAACGTTTCGTCAAACAAAGATGTAAGTTATGTGCTGTTTTGTGATACTTTAAAAAGTATCACATTACATTTTAAATTTGTGCTGTCAATCATTTTGCAACAGTATGTGTTACTTTATTCAAATGGTGGAGATTTCGGACTAAACCTCTTTATTCACCTGCCTTGACCAGTGGAGATTTCGCTTTAGTTAGCTAGTTTGATTTGCTACATGGGAACCTTGTGTTCAGCCCAGCACACACACTGTGGAACCGGCCCTTCACTACTATGACCTGTTTACCTTTGGCAGCAGTGTGCAGGATGAGTGCCGAACGCCACATGTAATAATGATAATAATAATAATAATAATGATGAAACTTTATTTATATAGCACTTTTCAAAGTTACAAAGTGCTTAACAAAAAGAATTAAAAAACAACAATTAAAAACAAAAGAAAAACAGAGATCATGAAACAGAGGGGAATAAAATGAAGTTACCCAAAAATATAGACAAAAGTGGGATAATAAAACACAGCAACATATCAAACATTCATAAAAGCTTTCCAATAAAAGAATGTTTTAAGAAGAGATTTAAAAGACACTAAAGATGTTGCCTGTCTGATCTCGATAGGCAGACTGTTCCACAGTTTGGGGCTCGAACAGCAAAGGCCCGGTCAGCTTTGGTCACTAACCGAGACCGAGGAATAACCAGCAGAGCCCTGTCCACCCATCTAAGTGAACGCCCAGGGGGTTAATAAGTTCTTGATGTAATTTGGAGCAAGGCCATTTAATGCTTTAAAATCCGGACTGCAGCGTTCTGTACCAGTCGGAGTCGGTGAAGCAGCTCTGACTGATGCCGGCGTAAAGTGCATCGCAGTAGTCGAGGTGGGAGAAAATAAATGCATGTATGACCTTATGTAAATCAGTAGGAGACAGGAATGATCTGTTTTTGGAGATTTTTTTGAGTTGAAAAAAGCATGATGGGACAACATTTTTCACTTGAGCATCAAAGCTGAGATCTGCATCAAATATAACTCCAAGATTTCTAGCAGATTGCTTAATGTTTTTGGTCAGGGAACCAAGCTCACTGTGAAGCAGGCTGGTAGAATTAGTGGGACCAGAGACTCTGACCTCATGACATGTAACAACTTGCAGTAACAGAATTCTCCACTTGTCGGCGTATCGATAAACTTTATTTATTAAGCACTTTTCAAAATGAGTTACAAAGAGCTTTACAACAAGAAAAATATAATAGACATCATATAAGATGAAGGACTTAAAATATAAAAGAACACCATCTAAAAGAAGGAATACAGTGAAATGGAATACAATAATATAAAAGAAAATAGAATAAAATAATTTAAAATAAACACTTGAGGAAAATCACAGTGGCCGAAGGAGCCGGTGACATGAGTGAAGCTCATGGGTTCAAGTCCAGCTCAGGACTGTCTCTGCCTGTCGTCCGTCTTTCTGCCGCACTTCAGTGAAAGCTGCCCAATAATAATAATAATAATAATAATAATAATAATAATAACAATAATAATAATACCTTTATTTATATAGCACCTTTCAAAAATAAAGTTACGAAGTGCTTTACAATAAAAACAGATAATAAAAGTAGATAAGATCCAAAAATTAAGATATAAACAAGATAAAATAATTTAAAAAGTTACAACAAATACCATCAGAACATAAGATAAAAGTGAGTCTTAAGAAGAGATTTAAAAGAGGATACTGAGTTTGCCTGCCTGAGATCCCCAGGCAGGGAGCTCCACAGCTGAGGGGCCCGAACAGCAACGGCCCGGTCACCTTTAGTGACAAGTCGAGATTTTGGAACCATTAGTAGGGCCCTGCTGGAGGATCTCAAGCAGCGATCAGGCTCATAGGGAGTTAGCAGATCACAGATATAGGCAGGAGCCTGACCATTCAAGGCTTTAAAAACAAGCAGTAAAATCTTAGAATCAATTCTAAAACTCACAGGTAACCAGTGAAGGGCAGCAAGGATTGGTATGATGTGGTCGCAAAATGCAAAATGCAAAGCAAAATGCCTGAAATATAATCTCTACTAAAACTGACTGAAGGTCGAGCAAGTCAGTGAGGAACCAGATAGTGAATGTAGGCCTGAATTATTTAAAGATTGTTTATTATTTCAGATTTTGAATTCATAAACATGAACCAGTTTTTTTCAATCTATCACTTTAATCCTATGAAATAGATTTTTTTTTTTTAAAACTGTAACTCAAAATACACATTTGGACTCTTTCTCCCTATTAATAGTGTGTACAGAATACTTTCTTAGGTCAACACTCTCAGCGGCCCACCGGGAATCTTCCTGATTCTCCCAGTTCCGGCACTGAGAGGATATTTTCATTCATCGCATCACTGCTGGCCTGTTTGGACGGATGCTGACTAGAGATGCTGAGGATTTGCTTTGACCAGACAAGAAACCACAGGCAGAGTCTTTAACCACTGCTGATCCAAAGTCGCAAAACAACCAACATGTTTGTTTTCTGAACCAAGCTTGTTTTCATTGAGGTCATCGTCTACCAGGCCTCGTCTCACTGCTGTGTAACAGCTTCTTAATCGCCTCCTGGGGACTGAGAGACGTTCAGTGCACTAATGACCCGTTATGTAATGAGCCAGTGAGTAATCCACCATGTTTACAAGCCCGACTCATTAGCTTCTGAATTCCCCCTGCACTGCATTACAACTGTGGAAAGTTTTGACCATCATCCAACAAAACTTACTGATGCCTTCCATCTAAACTCTCGGAGGAACACAAAATATTTTTTTACCAAATAAAACAAAACAAGACAAAACAAAACAAAACAAATCACAAAACATTTTTAGCATGAACTCAAAATACACAAATAATGACTAGTTGGTGTCATGATTACAGTTCACACATAAATTCTCTGGGTTTATCTCCACCGTTAAAGGACATGATGACCCGGACAAATGAACTGAATTTGTATCTGAACGGCCCAAAAGAAAGAAATGAAAACTTAAGCTAAAATGTATTTCTTTAAAAGCCGAGACGAGCAGCTTGGTTTCTCAGCGCCACGACAACAGTGAGAGAGGGGATCTGTTGTTTTTGAATGTCTGATTAGGAACCGCTTTTGATTTTATGGCTCTGATTATTACATTTAATTGCTGTCCAGGAAAGGCTTTATCCCCCTTCTGGTATGCATTTCATTCCAGTATTCAATTAAAAAGTTTCCCAGTCTGACACTAGATGGTGTAAGCTGCTTGTTAAAACTGTTCTGGAGTCGTTCTTCCTCTCCAAGCGTTACAGCAAGAAAGGGAAAAGGCAGAGCTGCTGAAACTCTGACAAGGACTGAACCCAAACATGGGTTGTGGGCCAAAACATGTGATTGGACATGGATTATTTAAAAATGTTGGAATTAACATGGTGTTTCTTCATATACCTTGTAATAAGTTTGTGAAAAAATAACTCCTCGGTTATAACTGCATCATAACAAGCTTCCCTTTCTGAAGCCCTTCAGAGGGCCAGAAGTTATTTTGTGGAGGAACAAATTTGGACCACAGGCCCTACTTTGCACAGCTTCCAGTCTAAGACCACGGGAATAATATATGTAAAGTCAAATCTTCCTATGTAAAGTCAATCAATAACATGTAGTAATGAATTCTGTTGATGAAGTCACACTGAAATGAAAAAATTACCTTTTCACCTTATTAGCTCATTCTAACGATCATACAATACACTTATTTGACAATTTATGCCTTGTGTTTTTATATCAATTTGTCATGACTTTCCCTTTCTGGGAAACAGAGTATCTCTAATGATGACATCATGCTGCACCAGGAGTACCAATAAAACATCACAGATTTTTGAACAGTCCTGCCCCTCTGCCCCTCCCATCCAATAAAACTGCCCTTCTCTCCCTAACTGATCTCCCATTGGTTTACACTTTTGAATGATCCCGCCCTGTGTTATGTCCCGCCCCAACATCCTGTTTCAACAGGAAATACATCACATTCAGGAAGCAAGGTGCTCTCAAATTGCAGTTTCATTGTGACTTTATTATTATTATTAATAATAACAACAATAATAATAATAATAACTATTTATGGAACACTTTTCAAAACAAAGTTACAAAGTGTTTTACAAGAAAAGATGTTTAATATTGTTTTATTCACACATTTAACCAGAGACATCATCTCATTACTGTTGACACTACAGTAGTAAACAGCTTCTGTTCATTCAGTTTTTTCTTGTAGGTCAAGACATTAAAAGCCTACATTTAACAATAGATCAGACTTCTACATATGTTACGGATTTTCGACATCCTCAGTCCATATAATATAGGGTTGAATAGTGGTTGGCATGTAAGAAAGTATAATGATAAGATAATGCGCAACACACTGGGCACACTGGTCATGTCAAATCTGCTCTGCAATATTTCAAAGCAGCACCCAAAGGAAAAGTTCAGAAGGGAAGCAAGGTGAGGTGTGCAGGTGCTAACAGCTTTTTGTCTGGTCTCTTTTGAACCAGCAAAACAAATCTGAAGAATCTTCATGTAAGAGAAAAGGATTGGACTTAGAGGAACAAAGACTGCAAGAACAGTGGCAAAGAGCCCATAGATGTTATTTACTCTGGTGTCAGAGCATGCCATCTTGACGATGGGGTAGTTGTCACAGTACACTTTGTTAATGATGTTCCCACACAGTTGTAAAGGGACACTCAAGGATATAGAGACAAGACATTCTAGAAAAGAGAACAACCAAATCACAGCAATAAAGACAGCTACCTTGTTAGATGTCATGCGTGTATTATATTGTAGAGGACAACAGATAGCAAGGTACCTGTCATAAGACATGAGGGCTAAGTTGCAAAACTCAACACATGCATAAGAGTACAAACAGAAAATCTGCAAAAAACAAAATGAGGCAGAAACAGTGTGAGTGTCAGAGATTATCTGAACCAGAAGGAATGGAAACAACCCTGCACTACCATACAGTTCATTTACAAACAGGCTGCACAGAAAAAGATACATAGGTTCATGTAAGCTTCTATTCATACAGATAATCGCAATGAGCAAAAAATTGCTAAAAACAATTAGAATATATAAAGATATAACAATCATGAAAAATAAGTATTTCAAAGGTCCACTGTTGAAGTAGGCACTAAGTACGAAATATGAAAACTGTGTAGAATTTACCATGATCCTCCCATTGGTTCACAAAGCAATAATTAGTGTGCACATGATGAAATAATTTCAATAACCATTCTAATTTGCCTCAAAATGAAACATTCGTATTATTATTTTACATTTGTTACATATTTGTAAAAGTTTAAACGAGTGCACCTGTGTTTCATATGCCTGTTTGGGACAATGTGCAGCTAAAGCACCAAGCAGACAGCAACATTATTCAGCTTACTTACAGTCCAAACTTCATTATCAAGAAAACAATCAAATGTGACAAATAACCAACCTTATCATTCCATTATGTAAACTCACAATATATCCATACATCTATCAATATTATTTCAGCTTAGAAATGACAAAACAAAGTTTATACCATAGTGTGAATCCTAGCATTCATCTGCTATCCTGTAGACTGCTGCAGTCATACTGTGAGTCACTTTGAGTTGACTGTGAGTCAACTGAGCTGGCTGAAACACTGTGTCGCTCCTTTATACCTCTTCAATACAGGGAACGCCATGGCTGTCATGGCAGTCTGACCTCATTATCAAAGGCCCCACTAAGGGTTATTGAAAACTTCATAGGCCACCCACTTATTGTAATTTCAAATGGATAGCTCATTACTGCTGGCTTCAAGCAACTTCCTCCAGCTGCTCTTGAGGAGGGTGGCTGCCTATATTTTCACTCTGTTTCGCCTGGTTTTTGTAGAGCATACTGGTGCATGCAAGGTGCGGTTTTGGCAAGCAACGTATATACATGGTTGTTTTTTGCTGTTGTTACCAAACACTTGTATGGATGGTTGCACAGAACAAGAGTAACCTAAAAGTATAATTTGTGAGAGACTTACATAATGTTGGATTTTCATTGTGATTTTCCAATTTTGACAACGATGGCTTAATGTGGGTCAAGAATAAATTATGTGCATCCAAAATGAAAATGAAATATTTTTTAACAGTTGCTTTGGTGTAGTTCTTCACCCTGACACCCCTAGGACAAGAGATCTACAATATATGGCATGGTGTCTAAGATTAATTTACAACAACAACACTCATTCATCTTTTTTCTGCTGTGAGTAGTCTTAAATGAGCCATTGAGCTTTGAGTTTTAAATTTGTTTAAAGCTGCACTAGAAGACTTTGCATTTTGGCAGTCCCAAGTGGTAGCGAGAGATAATTGTTTGTTTAACTGTATTGAAAGTTTGAAGGATTTTATCCAGAAATCCTTAATGGGGCCTTAATTAGTCAAATGAGCTGTCACACATCTCAATGTGGCATCAAAATCAATAGACAATCAACAGCCAATCAGAAAAGGGGGAGGGGCTTAAATGAAATCATCAATAGACAGGATATTCTCTCCTGAGTTCAATGAGCCATCACACACCTCAATGTGAATTTGGGATGAATACAAATAAACAATGGAGAACCAGCCAATCAGGAAAGGGGACGGGCTTAAATGACATCACTACTCAATAGGAGTCTCCCGAGTCTGAGGAGCATCACTCTTGTCAGTGCAATTTTGGGAGCAACACATATAGACTAAAAAAAACTGACAATCAGGAAAAGATTAGAGACATAAAAGACATATAATCAATGCAAATCTCTGTCGCGAGTCCGACAAACTCCCACTCATGCCAGTGCAACTTTAGGATCAACCTGATAAAAATGATTAAACGATAAAACTTGGGGATCAATAGATAAAGATGATGAAAAGCAAAACAAATTATTTTTACATTTCTGAGATAACCAACAGATGATGAAAAAACAGCCAATTAGGAAAGACGCAGGGGCTTAAATGACATCACTAATCAATAGGACACTCTCATGGGTCAAATAAACCATCACACATCTCAGTGTAGCTTCAGGATCCATACAGCCAATCAGAAAAGGGAGAGGGGCTTGAACGACAGCACCAACTGATAGGGAACTCTGTCCCGAGTCTGACAAGCCATCACTCATGTCAATGCGAGTTCGGGATCAATAGCTATAGATGCAGAAAACCAGCGCATATTCTTTTGAAAGTTTTGGGAAGGACTGATGAACCGACAGACCAACCTATTCTAACCAAAGACGTAATCTGTGATAAACTGTAACTAGTTTAGGGACTTTCTAAATTGACACCCAGGATTTGAACTCCAGTCTTTTGCATGACAAACCTAGCATATGATTTACCAACCGTGCTAAACGGAAAATGACGTGGCAATTGAGCTTATAGTGTCTTTATAACTGTGTATCATGGTGGCACATGCACAGTAAAGTTTTTTTTTTGTTTTTGGGACCAACCGACCGGCTGACCGACCAAGTGACTAAAGCTAAAAATGTAAACTTATGCAACAGTGAATGTGAAACACTCTCCCTGTCACACAAGGAGTCTCTAGGTCACTCTAAGTATGATCATACACATTGTTTTGACTAGTAGTAAATAGTACAGAATCAAAGGGCCCTATTTAAACTATCCATGGCGCAAGGTCTAAAGCGCATGGCGCAAGTGCATTTAGGGCGTCCAAATCCATTTTGCTAGTTAAACGACGCACAATGTGGGCGCAAAGTAAGGCGCAAGGCGCAAAGGGGTTGTACTAAGTCCCTTAATTAATCATAGGTGTGTTTTGGGCGTAACATAAACTCAACCAATCAGAGTGTCAGCTCCCATTCCCTTTAAGAGCCAGGTGCTCTTGCACCTTGGCGCATTGCTATTTAAATGGCGGATTCGGCAAGTTGGAGAAACAAGCGGTTTTCTGCTGAGGAAACTGATCTGCTCGTGCGCGATGGCGATGTGTGTGTGCGTCAGGTGAAGGTAAGATGCCTTTGCAGTTTATTTTCATGACTTTTTGCTGGGCTGTGCTTTTTACATATTTACTGTGTTGTTTTTCTTGGTTGTAGGTTGCGTATTTCGCAATTGGCAATGTGTGATGATGGTTAACGGGACATGTACGTTGCGCATTTGGCACTGTGTAATGGTGAGAGGGACACATAGTTTTTGGCATCTGGCATTGCGTAATGCATCTTACTATCTAAATAATGTGCCCTTTAAATAGAAGGAAAATACTGCGCCAGACTTTAGACCAGGTTTTTGTTGGTCAGTGGCGCAATCGCTTTCCGCTGCCTCAAGATAGCAATGCGCCAACAATGCACCTGACTACACCTCATTTTAAGACCAACACGCCCATGGGCGCAAAGATGGGCGCAAGTACATTTGCCGCTGGGCGTGAAAATGACACTTGCGCTGCACTTTGCGCCGCTTTGCACCAAGTGTAAGATAGGGCCCAAAGACTCTCTGTATTAGTTTATGTATTTTCAAGAAAAATAATATTTGTGTTGATAGGCATATAACAGTAACAATAAAAAATAAAAGTGTAACCTCATGTTAACTGGAGTCTGCTAGTAGGTTTGAGTTTGAGTGCAAGAATGCACAACGACATTGATCATGCACACATAGTTGGGTATCGTTCAAAAATTTTTGATACCGGTAGCGGTACCGATACCTTGACTTCGATACCGGTTCCTGAACGATACTTTCTTCGGTACTTTACTCTCTCTGTAATAACAAAAATGTAATTTCAGTTGCAAAAAATAAGTCCAAACTTCTCAATTTCAACATTGTTATTTATTTAGAACATTTTACACACCACACAAAATAAAACCCCTCCCTACCTCCCTCTCCCCTCCTAAACCTGTCCCTACAACCTCCAACCTGTCACACTCTGTCACCACCAGGGCAGAGTGTGAGAACGCTGTTGTGTGTGTCTCGGAGGAAGCACATGTGATATCCTTCCCAAGATCTAGGAGCCGTAGCAGTGAGGTTAACAATGAACGTGGTCACTGCCCTGTGGCACTCACTGACTCTCTGGCGGGGTAACGACGTCTTCTGCGCCAGGGTGAAGGGTGTAACCTCTGTGGCTCTCACTGTGACACGAGGGCGGGGTGAGAGTGGGACAGGGCGACCTGTCAATGAAAGCAAGAGTGTAAACAACACGACTCACAAGCTGATGATAATGATAACGCTGGTAAAAATGCTAAGCTAACGTCAGCCAAGACAATGAAAAAAGCCGAGTTATCTCCAACAACAACTTATCCAACTAGCTAATTAATTACCTGAACATGTCGATGAAGGTGTCGATGCCTCACTTAAAGTTTCGTCGTGGAAGGTTCAACTTCTTCGGCGCTGGCTGCAGGCTAACGTTAGCTGCAGCTGCTGCGGGGGACTTGGCTTTCAGGCTATCAAATACGGTACACTCTTCAGCTTTTAGCATTTCGCATCACAAATATTGCAGCGAGCGTTGTCTGCGTCAAGTTTTGAAAAGTGTAACTTTTGGGGCCACTGCAGCAAGCTGCAGGGGTGACGTAATCTCGCTCTCTCTCTTTCTCTCTACTCTCTCACCCAGATGCGCTCTCAGGTACCGAAATTTGGAACCAATTGATTTTACGTGAATCGGTACTCGGTAGTACCGACGTAATTCGGTCGGTGCCATAAAAGTTAAGTTATCTATTTAATCTAGTTATTAAATTATCTACCAGGCATTCCCAGCAAACCCTCAATACACATTTGGGCTTAGCTGGCCTGTCTGGCAGCCTCCCCCTTCATCTGATCCAACTCACCACCAGATGGTGATCAGTTGACAGCTCCTTGCATGTTGCCTGTACCACACTGTTTTTGTCAGTATCTCTTTTTATTTGGCTGGTTAAGGCAATTAAGACCATTCTGAGCTTGGCTTGGGTTTTGGTGATCTTGGACAGTATGTGGGGAAGGCAATCTTATCCATTGCCCAATGGGGTGAGGGTGGAGCTGTGGTATCATAGTTTTTCTATAGTCAATCCCATGATTGTCATGGTTTCACCTGTTACCTCTAAATCCAAATCTGTTATGGTTACCATTGCTGCCATGTCTACTTGAGCAGTGCAATGTCAGCCTCCTTACATTGCATGGGCTCAGGTATCCATTGTTCCGGAGGGCAATGCTTTCTCCTGGTTCATCTGAGGAGAACAATCAGATCAGCTCTTTCATGATCTGCAGTTCCCCCTGTATGGGGTTCAGTGCTGCAGGGGTGGACTTGGACCTGTTCTTGATCAGCAGGTAAGGTTGTTTTCCCCTGAGCACAGGGTTTCTCATCTATCCACATTTCCACATTTTCCATATCCATTGAGATGGTCTGGGATGCCATATGTGTCCGCCCGTCTTCTCCCATAGGTACATGTTTGTTGAGTCCATGCACCAAAGCTGTGCACCCAATTTCACCATGAGTATACACCTCATCTCTCTTCTTCTGGACCTCTTCTCTAAGGCAAGGCAAGGCAAGGCAAGGCAGCTTTATTTGTATAGCACATTTCATACACTCTGGCAATTCAAAGTGCTTTACAGAGTGATAAAAATACAGTAAAGGTAAAAGATTTACAATTAAAAAGTGCAAAAGTACAGACAAGAGATACAAAAGATAAAAGACTTAAAAAGTAAATTAGTGCAGTTCAAATCAAATGAAATAGAAAGATAAAAGAACACAACAAATACTCCCACTTTTAGATGCACATTGTGAGTGAACCCATATGTTTTTCTGTAATTTTCTTTTCCCCTGTCCTTCCTGATTCTACTCTTGATCTGATATTTACGTCAGATCTCACTGCCTAAGGCAGACGAGAATCATAGATTCTCCTCTTGGTCAAAAACCTCACCATCCACAATAATGGTAATGCGCAAGTAAGCATTACCTGGACAAGACGAATGAAAATTCGTACTTGCCCGTGTCAGCTCTGTTGGGATCCTGAACAGAAACAGTTAAAATTAAGGTTATTTAAAAGCTAAGCTGAAAAGATACGTTTTTAGCCATTACAGGGTAGAGTAGGCAGTGTAAAATAAGAAAGTTTTTAGCTTTGACTTAAAAGTGGTCAGAGTCAGGGCTTGTCTAATATCATCTGGGAGGTTATTCCAGGTCTGTGTTGCATGATAACAAAACACTGCTTCACCGTGTTTTGTTCTAACTCTTGGGACAGCCAGCAGGCCCCAGATGTCCTCAGGGTCCTAGAAGGTTCATATGGCACAAGCATGTCAGAGATTTATTTGGGCCCAGAGCCACAGAGTGATTTGTAGACAAGCAGCAAGATTTTGAAATCAATTCTCTGAGTGACTGGTAGCCAGTGTAAGGATTGTAGAACTGGTGTAATGTGGTCGTATTTCCTAGTTTTGGTCAGGACCCTGGCAGCGGCGTTCTGAATAAGTTGGAGTTGCCGAAGAGCTTTTTTTGAAAGCCCTGTGAACAGACCATTGCAGTAATCCAATCTACTGGAAATAAAGGTGTGGGTAAGCTTTGCTAGGTCTTGTTTGGACATTAGTCCTCTGACTCTTGCAATATTTGTTAGATGGTAGTAGGCTGACGAAGTTACCGATTTGATGTGGCTATTGAAATTTAAATCTGAGTCCAGGATAACGCCAAGATTTCTGGCTTGACTCTTAGTTATGAGGGACAGGGAGTCAAGGTGAGAGCAGACATTCTGTCTTTCTTTCTGTGCTCCAAAGACAATTATCTCGGTCTTATCTCCGTTTAGTTGGAGAAAATTTTGCCGCATCCAGTCATTGATTTGTTCGACGCAGTGACACAGAGTTTCAACAGGTCCATAGTCACCTGGTGAAAGTGATATGTAGATTTGCGTGTCATCTGCATAATTATGGTAGGCTACTTTATTATTTTGTAGGATTTGGCCTAACGGAAGCATATAGAGATTGAACAGGAGAGGTCCCAAAATGGACCCCTGTGGAACCCCGCAGGTCATGGCCATCTGCTCGGACACACAGTTTCCAATGGAGACAAAGTACTTTCTGTCATGAAGATATGACTTGAACCACTTAAGGACAGTTCCAGAGAGTCCCACCCAGTTTTCTAATCTTTGTAATAGAATTGTATGGTCCACAGTGTCAAAGGCAGCACTAAGATCCAACAGTACTAAAACAGAGACTTTGCCTGAGTCATTGTTCAGGTGAATGTCATTTAGTACCTTTATGAGTGCAGTCTCAGTGCTGTGATGGGGCCGAAATCCTGATTGAAAGTTATCGAAGCAATTGTTCAGCATTAAAAAGTTACTAAGTTGTTGGTGAACAACTTTTTCAATAACTTTACCTAAAAACGGTAAGTTTGATATCGGTCGATAGTTATCCAGTACAGTTGCATCAAGACTGCTCTTCTTTAGGAGAGGCTTAATGGCTGCAGTTTTCAAAGCCGTTGGAAAAATGCCAGATTGGAGAGAATTGTTAACTACAAGTATTAGTTCTTTTGCCAGGCTGCTCAAAACTGTTTTAAGGAAGCTAGTGGGTAAAACATCAAGGCAACAGGTGGATGATTTGAGATTTGACACAGTTTCTTCGAGTGTTTTGTCGTCAATGGGATTAAATTGTGTCATACCTACCAAGTTACTTCTGGAAGACTGCAGTGATGATGCTTTTTTGTTTGGCATTGAGGAGTTAATCGCATGTCTGATGCCTTGAATCTTGTCATTAAAAAAGGATGCAAACTCGCTACATTTGCGGGTAGAAACTAGTTCTGGGGATATTGGAACTGGAGGGTTAGTTAACCTGTCAACGGTAGCAAATAAGATGCATGAATTGTTACTGTTCTTGTTGATGATCTCAGAGAAAAATGATTGCCTAGCGCTTTTCAAGTTCAGACTGTAAATATGTAATTTTTCTTTATAGATTTCAAAGTGAATCTGGAGGTTTGATTTACGCCATTTTCGCTCTGCTTTCCGGCACTCCCTTTTCTGTGCCCTTACAGAATGAGTGTTTCTCCATGGTGCCTTTTGCTTATTAGCAATCATTTTAACCTTAGCAGGAGCAATGGCATCAATTACATGTGAAATTTTAGAATTGAAGGCATTCAGTAGATCATCAACATGATTTGAAGCTGGGGCAGTTTCAGATTTGAAGGCTTCCATAAAAAGTGTTGTGGTATTCTCATTAATGTACCTTTTTTTAACAGTTTCAGATCTAATGTTGATTTTTGGTGTAATAGACAGATCAAAGAATACACAGAAATGATCTGATAGAGCAACATCAAGCACAGTGACATTTGAAATGTTAACACCCTTAGTAATAACCAGATCTAGAGTGTGTCCTCTAGTATGGGTCGGCCCTTTCACATGTTGAGATCAAACGTGTCAAGTATGGCTGAAAGTTCTTTGGCATTTTTGTCACTGACATTATCTATGTGTACATTAAAATCACCCGTAATGACTACACAGTCAAATTCAGTGCAGATAATTGAAAGCATCTCAGTAAAATCATCAAGGAAATGTGGGGAGTATTTTGGTGGCCTGTATATAACTATATATAGAATACATGGAGAGAATTTCATTTCCATTTTAAACGACACATATTCAAAGGATGAGAATTCTCCAAATGATAACTTCTTACAAAGGAACCTATCCCTAAAAAAGGCACAAACACCCCTCCTTTTTTGTTCTGTCGTGCTTCAAACTCAAATATGAAATTTGGTGGGGTGGATTCAATAAGGATAGCATTCCCATTCTTGGTGTCCAGCCAGATCTCTGTTAAAAACATAAAATCAAGCTTGTAAGAGGTCATAAAATCATTGATTAAAAGTGACTTGTTACACAGGGACCTAATATTAAATAAGGCTAGTTTTAGGTTTGTTGGAGCAGGGCCTGAGATACTTGGCTTACAGGGAATGTGAATCAGATTTGTAGGATTGGAAGATTTTACTGTGACCCGCTTATCTAATCTTTGTCTTGACACTGTGGCTATTGTATTTGGGAAGGTTGTTCTCTCCCAGGGCCTCAGCTTGCTATCAGATAATTTATGAATAACAGTTCTTGAACAGCAGAGGCCCAGGGTGTCCTAGTTGCTGCCGACACTGATAGCGGTGCGCCGGGGGGGCGTTGGGGGGGGACAGATGCGCCGGGGGGGCGTTGGTGGGCGGCATATAGGTGATGGCAATACCCGTGACCTGGCCAAGCTGGGGGTGAGTGGGATCATTTTGATCCCAGACTTCACCAAGTCCTCCATCTGACTTGTGAACCTAAGAGGAGAGACAGGGGAGGGAGTGGATGCTGGAGAGTCAATTTGGCTGAGCTTCAGCGTGGCAGCTTTGACTAACTCCTTGATTGGTGAGTGTGGTGGACGGGGGGAGGGGGGGCGTTGGATCCCTGATTGGGACAGAGACCTCCTCTGAATACCTTGGGTGATGTGAAGCCGAGGGTCAGGTGAGGGGGGAGAGATACAGGCTGTCTGCCTGTGTGTGCAGTCCTTGTCCTTCGTGGTTATCTGTGCATTCTTGTTTTGGTGTGGCATCCCAAGAACATGACGTAGATTGGCGCCGAGTAATCTGGAACCAGTGCTGTTCGGATGAATCCCATCAGGCATAAAGCGGTCTTTACAGTTCCAAAAGATATTGAAATTGTCAATAAACTTTATCCCATGGGTGAGGCACGCCGATGTCAGCCATGTATTCAGGGCAAGGAGTCTGCTGAAGGATTCGATTCCTTTCCTCAAGGTTGGAATGGGGCCTGAAATGATTGAAGCTTACCTAGCGAGTTTCAGGAGCAGGACCACACCTCAACCGCGCCTCTTCCGGCATCCCTTAAATACCACCCTAACCCTCTCTTCCCCTTTCGCTCTCGTATTCTGCGCTTCGTTCTCATTTACGTGCGGAACGTTTGACAGCTCGCATACTGCCACACCAAGCCAAGCTAGGCATAGACCAGCATCGAAAAGTAAACCAGACTTTACTCACCTCTCCTCTCCGGGGGTCCCGCCCGATGGATCACCCGTGCCTCAGCCCGTCCGATGACGACCTCTCCTTCCCGGCTCCGTGCGGTTCCGTCCATTCCGCTCAGGCCTTTCAGCCGGAAGATTCACCTCAACACCCAGCAACCGATGCCGAAAACCTCCTGGTTGCACCCGAGACCCCAGCAACCTCAATGGATGTCGGCAACACTCCAGAGAGTCAACCACACCATCGCTCAAAAAT
Source organism: Centroberyx affinis (assembly GCF_046629955.1). NCBI lineage: Eukaryota > Metazoa > Chordata > Actinopteri > Beryciformes > Berycidae > Centroberyx > Centroberyx affinis. The sequence continues at coordinate 76,916 of NW_027279174.1, read as the reverse complement.
CCGGTCTCCTCCACCCAGAAGCTACAATCCCAGAACTCCATCCATCCGAGGAAGAGCCCTCCGGCGTAGCGAGAGAGCAACAAGCCCCCGCCACGCATCCTCAACCCCGACACGTTCCCCAGCTAGTCCGAGACACAGGCGAGATTCTCCGAATGCAGGTCCGGCTCCGCTCCGCTTCGAAGCCGGCGCTCTCACGCCCCGGCGAGGTCCCCCGACGATTCACTGCCGTCAACGATTCCGAGTGGACAGTGGTTCGACTCCAGAGAGAGTTAAAGGATAGAGGAATTCCCTACCACCGCTCCATAACAAAGCAAAGTCATTCGAACGTTTTACAGCTTCCCGCCATACCCGATCCACCAAACACACACAAAACCGTCTTCTTCCGAGTAGCGTCACCAGCAGCGGCGCAAGACGCGACGTCATCACGCACCAGCACTACGCTCCACAAAACCGGGGAACCCGGGGAATCACTGCTACAGCTCCAGGATGTCAGCTTCTCACCCTACTATTCCCAGCCTCCTATAGCAGCGCCTGCCTCCAGTCAATGCCACTGGCACCGGGTTGCCAGTTGCTCACCCTTTTTCCCCCCTTCTCAGCAGCTTCCTCCCTCAACGAACGGCACCGGGTTGCCAGTTGCTCTCCCTATTCTCCCCCCATCTCAGCAGCTTCCTCCCTCAACGAACGGCACCGGGTTGCCAGTTGCTCACCCTATTTTTCCCCCCATCTCAGCAGCTTCCTCCCTCAACGAACGGCACCGGGTTGCCAGTTGCTCACCCTATTTTTCCCCCCATCTCAGCAGCTTCCTCCCTCAACGAACAGCACCGGGTTGCCAGTTGCTCACCCTATTTTTCCCCCATCTCAGCAGCTTCCTCCCTCAATGAACGCCTCCGGCACCGGGATGCCAGGTCCTCACTCAACCCTTCCTCTCTCCTCTCAACAGCTTCCTCCCTCAGCGAACGCCACTGGCACCGGGATGCCAGCTCCACTCTTTACCTTTCCCCTACCCTGCTCCGTCACAGCACTCTTCCGGGTGACGTCATCACGCGCACCCCAACGACACGTCGCGACATCAGCCTTCCAGCTCAAAGGCAGCAAAAAGTGCGGCAACAAAAGCAACAAATTGGATCACCAGCCAGACCACATAACACCAGGGTTTCAGCAACCACCTCCCGTCAATATCTTGCACAATCAGCCACGTCAGTTGGAGCGCCCAACACTGGAGTTCCAGGACCCTCCACCTCCCATCTAGGTTCTCATCACCAGGACCGACAGCCTACACCATCCAGGGCAAATGACACAGCGCCCCCAGCCATCCAGTTCCAGCATTTGCAGCTCGCGCTAGCTGGAGCTTCCGGCACCGGGATGCCGGCGCCCTCTGCCGCCCGCTTCCAGCAACCGCAGCAGCTCGCTCTAGCCGGGGCTTCCGGCACCGGGATGCCGGCGCCTCCCGCCGCCCGCTTCCAGCAACCGCAGCAGCTCGCTCTAGCCGGGGCTTCCGGCACCGGGATGCCGGCGCCTCCCGCCGCCCGCTTCCAGCAACCGCAGCAGCTCGCTCTAGCCGGGGCTTTCGGCACCGGGATGCCGGCACCCAGCTTCCTCCACAGCTCTCGCTGCAGCAAGTTCCTGCTGCACCTAACTCCGGTCTCCTCTCTCAAACCATTCCAGCCCAGCAGGCAACCGTCAACTTCACCTTGCCTATGGCTAATCCTCCCATTCGTCCTCCTTATACCTTCGCCTCCCGTCCTTCTCCGGTTCCCGCTATTCTATGTAAACAAATCATTGATGGTAATTACATAGACCTTGCACTCCTTCTCATGCCTTCCCTCCACCAACCACCCATCGATAGATTCCTCGAAGGATATGAAGGCACCCTTCTCCACCCGAAAGAGGGAACACCCACCCGTTCCAGAGAGCTTACACCCGCCGAGTTCACCTACGCCTTCTCTCTCTACAGAGACGTTCTTTGTTCACAATTTCCCACCCGCCGCCAGGAACTGTACGACTACATGGCCACCGTCCTTAATCTGGCCCTCCGTTTTGGAGGCAACGGTTTCTACCAATATCACACCCACTTCGCCTCCGAAGCCGCCGCCCGCCTTCTGCAATTCAACGAGGCCACATACTGGGGCGTTCTCGACACCGAAACGTACTGTCGCATCTTCGCTGCCCGTGCAGCCCATACGTGCCTTACGTGCATTTCCCCTTCCTCATCGCCACCTTCTTCCGGCCTGGTCACTCTGACTTTATACTCACTCTGGTTTTATCCGACCTCGGGGTTCCCCTGTCTGCAGAGAATGGAGGGCCCCTCCACATCCCTTGAGTTCCTCGGAATCGCTCTTGACACAATTCTGTTTCAGGCTTCTCTCCCAGTCGAAAAAAGCTCAATCGAATCAGCCTTCTGATCTCCATTTTCCTGCTCGCCCCGTGCTGCTCCAAACGCCAACGTCTCTCCCTCCTAGGCCATCCCAACTTCGCCCTTCACATCATTCCACAAGGGCAGGTCTTTATCTCTCACCTGCTATCCATCGTTTCTTCCGCCCTGTCTCTCTTGACCTCCATCTCCCGGGACAGTCCAAGCCGTGCCAAACTCCGTCTGTGGCTCAACCTCCTCGCCAACTGAAACGGGATCACCTTCTCTTATGATGACCATCTGACGCACCCGCATGACATCAATCTGTACACAGATGCCAGTTTTGGGGGTTTCTACAACGGAAGATGGTTCGCAGCAGAATGGCCCCGGAGCTCGCAAACGAATGCCAGGTCGCTTCCTCCGCTCTCTTCGAAATCTACCCCATAATAGCCACCGCCATTCCGTGGGGTCACGAATGGTCCCGCAAGGCCTTCCTTATTTACTCAGACAACCTCGTAGTCGTTGACATAATCAACAAAGGACGCTCCAACTCTCCATCCATCATGCCGTTCATGCACCGCCTCGTCCGGCACTCCGTTACACACCAATATATTCTCCGCACAGCCGATGTTCCCGGCCACTCCAACGCCATCGACTTTCAACTCGTAAATCCTGCCCTAATACCCCTGATCGTCGAATCCCAGAACTCCATCATCAACAGCCTATCACCCACAACCCTATCATCCTACTGGACAGCTTGGAAAGTTTCCGTCACTTTCACGTCCAGCATAACATAACCTTCCCATCGTTCAATCTCGTCACCCTGACTAGTTTCATTACCTATTCCCATTCCGTGATGGCCATCAAAACACACACCATCAAAGTTTATCTTAGCGGCATCAGCTTCTTCTCCAAACTCATAACCGGCAGTCCGAGCCTAGCCTCCAGCCATCCTCAGATAACTTAGCTCCTCAAAGGACTCCTACGTCAAGAGCCAGCAAAAAATCCTCACCGCCTTCTTCTTACTGCCGACTTGCTGTCAGCCTGCATCCACACCATCCGCTCCAGATACGGCACTCCCCACGTAGCTCGAACCCTAGAAGCCATATTACTACTCGCTTCTTCAGATGCTCTGAATTCACCGCCTCAACCGTCCACTTCGACCCGCGCCACCACGCTTGCATTTCAGACTTGTCATATTTCTCAGAAGACACCATGGTATTCCACCTAAAGCGAACCAAAACCAATCAATCCGGTCAGCCTACACCTGTCTTCTACTTCAAAGTCCAATCACCACTGAATCCCTTCCAGACCCTCGCAGACTACTCGGCGTTCCGGAAATCCCAGAGCATAACATCTTCAGATCCTCTCTTCGTCTCCGAATCCAGACGAGTGGCTACTCGATTTTGGTTCCACCATCACCTCCGCCTCGTACTCTCCTTGTCCACCATTTCTCCCGTTCACTACTCCGGACACTCCTTCAGGATCGGAGCCACCACTTCAGCCTCCCGCAATGGCATCCCAGAACACTTCATTCAACACATGGGCCGTTGGTCCTCCCAAACATATCACCGCTACATCCGTTCAGATCTCAAAGATCTCATATCCGCTCAATCTTATCTCCTTAAGTAACTGGAGGTTTTTGGGGGTCCGTCGTGGCCCGGGTGCCGCGGCGGATTCCCTACGAAGCCTCCCCACAACGCATTCAGCTACCAGAAACCATGGTAGCTTCCTTCAATAAATCATTTAAACGCATCTTGTTGATGGTGTGGTCCTTGCTAGTGAATTGAAGCTTACCTAGCGAGTTTCAGGAGCAGGACCACACCTCAACCGCGCCTCTTCCGGCATCCCTTAAATACCACCCTAACCCTCTCTTCCCCTTTCGCTCTCGTATTCTGCGCCCCTCCCCCCCGCCCTATTCTTTCTTCCTGTTCTCCCTCTCCTTCCTCCCCCTTGGGGGTCCGTCGTGGCCCGGGTGCCGCGGCGGATTCCCTACGAAGCCTCCCCACAACGCATTCAGCTACCAGAAACCATGGTAGCTTCCTTCAATAAATCATTTAAACGCATCTTGTTGATGGTGTGGTCCTTGCTAGTGAAATACATGTTGTGATTGACAGTCACTCAGCTTCTCCAGTAGCAGGCAAAAGTCTTTTTTCAGGATCTCAGAGCCAGTTTTCCCTCGCAGAATGTCAAAAGATCCAGTGTGAATAATAATCCTCATGTTACTTGGATGTGTAGAGAGGATGACTGGCAACAGCCCTGTTAGCTCTCTGACAGATGTGTCATCCATAGTTAGATTTTCAGTCTTTGCCATTCTTACATGCTTGGCTATAGAGTCCCCAATCAGAATAGTGTCTGACTTATCAGCTGAGGAATTAGCAACATTTCTTCTGGCCCTCGGCCTAGCATGTTGATTAGCAGGCCGCATTTTCTGCCTGGAGGTAGCCGGTGGTGTTGAGTGCCTGGGGGTAGCATTACTGTTAGCACTGGGACCAGTGCTGGCATTAGCATTAGCATTAGCATTAGCATTAGCATTAGCATTAGCTCTGCGGCTAGTACTGGGCTGCATCATGGATCATCATCATTAGCATTAGCAGTCACTGGATCCGGCTCACTGAGTATTTTGTACCTGTTCTCCAGTTGCAGTCCTGGCCGGGGAGTGTATTGGGGAGAGTATTGGGGTTTCCTCTTGTTTTTGTTGTTGTTTCCTCCGCCGCCCCTACAGCGGACAACGTCCGACCACAGCTCACCAGGAGTAGAGACTTTTGGTCTAGCACCCTATACCATGAAGACAAATGTTAATTGCAGTTAGACATAACTACAAAGCACAAACAGCAAGCCATACATACAACACAGAGAGATACAGACAATAGTGGTCAGCATACGCAACAACAGATGTTAGAGGATACACAGACATACTGACATGACACAGAAGCATAGGGCATGTGACATTTCATTGCTGACATTGTATGTAAGTAAGGGATAATGTACAGTGACCCGGTTACTATGGCAAAATAAGCCCCAACAGGACGAATCGAGACCCTGACGTTCAGTGGAGGCTCACTGGGCATTATCCTGCTTATTACCCAGCTACTTTGCTAAGTCATCTGACATGAAATATTGATAAGATTTTATTACAAGCTAAAGTAACTTAAAGGCTTCTGCCAAAAGAATAGTCCAGTAGGACTGTCTGCAGTAACCCAGGAACAGAACTGAGTATTCAGCATTGCTGTGTCATGGTAACGTAATAATGTTATGTCATGTACTTCGCCGCGTGATGCTGCTGGTCTCTGGGGTTTCAGTCCGCCACACTGCCTGTCTTGACTGTGCAGGGACACATGGAGGGTATTAAAGTGCTGAGTCAGTCTCCCAGGCTCGGTTAAGGAATGACAGGCAGGCAGCATGAAGCAGACGGACTGCAGAGGCATCGCGCTGTCGACCGGCTCTGCTGCTTCCTCACTGACACACACTGAAAAACACATTTAGGTTTCTAAACTACTGCCAATGTGTAAAACCTGCTTTTGGAAATTGATTTATTTTTAATAACGCGAGCTTGTCAATAACACCTTATCATGGTATATTGTGATAGTTTACAAACATAATGTAGTCATAAGTGATTGACAGATATTGACTGTACGATAGGAATTTAGATATTGATTTATTACAGATATTGACTGACCATACTGCATTCTGAATTCCTTGAAAAATTATTTAGCAATAACGCCTGATTCTAAAGATTGATTTGACCATTTGAAAAGGGAATTATGATTTGACATTTCAGAATACCTGATTTGAATTTATCCAAATCTAAGGCCGGAGTTGATTTCAAAGTGCTGTGTGTATTTTCAGTGCATCTGTTCTTACGTCTGTCACGAGACACGCTGTAACGCCAAAACCCCGAGGAGAGAGAATACTCCTGGACTGCCTGTCTGTCGAGGTTTGCACGGCAAAACGTTAAGAGCCATGAGTGTGTTCTTTTCCTACAGATTTCTTGTGAATCGTTGCAAAGTGCAGCTGACCAGCCGCCAGACAAACACTTGTAAAATGTATCTGCAGCTGGAATCTGTCTGTGGCAGAGATGATTTCCTAGGATCTTTTCTGTCTGTGATGAACTAGCGAGAGTGACTGGTGCATTCTGGGGATCTGCCTTCCTTTGTAGCAGAGGAAAGTAGTTTTGTGTTTTTTTTCTCTCTCTAGGCAGATCACACTAAAATCCCAAAAGTGGACAGCATGGACCGGCTGACGCAGAACGTTTCCCACACACACTTCATCCTGAATGGTTTTAATGAACTGGGAGAGTTGAGGCCTCTCCTCTTCATCCCCTTCTCTGTCATGTTCCTTCTGTCGCTCTCGGGCAACTTCCTGCTGTTGTATGTGGTCGTTTCTCACAGGGTTCTCCATTCGCCTATGTGTATTCTCATAGCTGTCATGGCCTGCGTGGACTTGAGCCTGCCGCTGTTTTTCGTCCCCAACATGCTGCTGAGTTTCTTATTGGACTGGAGGGGCATCTCTCTGACCGGCTGCTTAGTTCAGATGCACTGCGTTCATTTCGTTGGCGCTTTCCAGTCCACGTTGTTAGTGTGGATGGCGCTGGACCGCTACTTTGCCATCTGCACGCCGCTCTGCTACCACAAGTACATGGCTTTACCGGGCTTCCTCCGATTCGTGATCCCCCCTTTGATCAGGAATTTTCTTCTGACCACCCTGATGGTGAATCTGGCGGGAACGCTGTCGTTCTGCCTCAGGAACGTGATGGATCACTGTTTCTGCGAGCACATGGCCTTAGTGCAGCTGGCCTGCGGAAACACCTCCACCAACAACCTGGTGGGGCTGCTGACCGCCTTCCTCATCCCCGTGGCCGACTTTATCTTCATCGCCGCGTCTTATGTGATCATATTCGGCTCCGTGTTCAGGTCCGGGAGGTCGGGGGTCAAAGCCCTCCACACCTGTGTGACTCACATCGTCGTCATCACCGTCAGCCTCACCTTCGCGCTGACCGCTTTCCTGTCGTATCGAATCAGAAACGGCCTCGCTCCGGCCAGCCGGGTCTTTCTCAGCACAATGTATTTGCTCTTCCCAAGTTGTTGTAACCCCATTATCTACGGCATCAGAACAACAGAAATACGGCAGCAGATCCTGAGGTTGCTGAAGTGTCCTCACTTTGTCAACATTGTTCCATATTCATAAGAAATGATTACAATTCTGTGTTGTGTACTGTCGCAAAGCAGATTCAACCTTGTGATTCCCAAACAGGAAATTAAACAGTTCTGTCAGCCAAAGCACCCCTCAGACCACCACAACACACACACACACACACACACTAAGATATTTAGGCTTGCAGCTCTGTTTTTCCTCACTTCATCCACAAGATTGAAAGAGAAGATACTGTCTCCCCCCAAATCTGCACCTATGGCTGCTGTTAACTAACACTGTGAAGTGTGGAGCCAGTCAGGAGAAGTGGTGCAACATGCTTCAAAATACCTGGAGCGATTTAGATGACTGCTGCTGTAACTGTCAGGCTGCAAAGAATCAGCTATTGTCTTTAATAAGATGCTCTTCAGCTGCTCAGAATCATCATTTAGTAATAATAATAACTTTATTTATATAGCATTAAAAACAGCAAAGTGCAAAGTGCTTTAACAGACAAAATCAAAAGCAGAATACTCAAAATGAATTTACAAATCAAATAAACTGGGATTCAATTCAGATAGGAGGACAGAGGTGGAACAGCAGCATTCAAGTAAATAGTGGGATAACTGTAAAATGAAGACCAAAATAAACAGTAAGGATAAAATAAAAGTAAGATAAAAAGATAAAAGATGATAAAAAAAAAACTAGAAAGATGATAAAAGATAAAAAGACGACATCACATAAAAGCAAGTCTATAAAAATGGGTTTAAGAAGTGATTTAAAAGAAGTGACTGATTCTCTCCTGGCGGCCCTGAAGGCAGCAGCAGCAGTTTGGTGCAGCAGTGTCATGTCGGCAGTTTGACCTGACAGCCAGTGGAGCCGCTAACAGCCTGGTCACACTGTGTTTGGATATTTATTTGGACTCAACTTACTTTCAAGTGACTGTAATGTGTCACTAAAAACTCCACTGAGCTTCAGGTTCCACTCATATTAGTGAAAAGTTGATATTCATTATCTGGGTTCGGGTTAATCTCAGAGTCAGGCTTACATAGTCTGTAGAGAGGCAGCAAATATGCAAGTCACACTTTACTGAACATCTCCATTAAAAATAAGCGTTCACTGAAATTTGAAGAAAAATGGTTTGAAAACGTTCTGTCAAAGCCAAAATTAAAGACATATGTGCATATCAAACAGAATTTTGGCCCTGAATTATATGTTACATCTCGTTTATCTAGAAGCCAGAGATCTTTGGTTGCACAGTAGAGAGCTGGTATTCTTCCTCTGGCCATTGAGGTCGGTCGATTCAAAAATATCCCGGAGGAAAACAGACTGTGTGAGCTGTGTGATTTGGGTGAAGTGGAAAGTGAGTCCCATTTTCTTTTGTACTGTACAAATTATGATGACTTAATTACTGCTCCATGAAATCCTTCAACAAAACCCTGAAATATTCTGGTGTTCAGATGAGCAAAAACTGGAATGGCGGTTTAATTTTGATGTGTTTAAGTTTGCTAACTTTATCTCAAAGCCTGGAAAGGTCTGAAGATCTGAAAGATGCTTTAGTTTCTTTATTTTCTTTCTCTGTTGTTTGACAAGGTCTGGGCATACAATTGTATGCACAACACAATAATAATAAAACTTCATTCATTCATTCATTCATTCATTCATTCTATTTATTATCACCTGTCCAAATAAAGTGGAACTGCACAACAAGCAGCAAACCATCTTTTGTTTTAACAGTTTAGGATATGAAACGTGACGATAATCATCAGTGTCTTCTGCTGCACAGCTTACAGTGTCAGAGGTGGTGTGTGTGTGTGTGTGTGTGTGTGTGTGTGTGTGTGTGTGTGTGTGTGTTTCTGCCTGTGTCCATCACTAGATGTCAGTATACTCACATCACATTCCCTCAGTGTGCTGCCGCTGCCTGAAGACCAACTCAGATCTCACCTCTGCATATCATTACCTACCTTATGAAAATATTGCAAGGTTTAAAAATCCTCTGTTGGTTACTTTTCCTGGGTTCTGGTGACTTGGGACTTGACTCTGACTTGTACTCTGATGACTTGAAAAGGTTTCTAAAGTCTTGACTTGAGATCTTGTGTTTGTGTAAATGACTCAGATTGAAAGTGATGAGATTTGTTCCAGCAGACGACTGAATTTAAATTCTGTTTTCTGAATTTGTATGGAATGATTGAATTTATTGAAGTTGAAACTGATTATAGAAATCAAACTCATGATGCTCTTACCAAGTTTTTATCCTATTAAAACCATATTGCATTGAAAAGTCCTAGATATTTAGTTTTCTTTAAGATATTAAATTCATACTGGACTCTTGATTTGTTCTGACTTGACTTGCTGTTCCACATTTAGACCTGAGACTCGAGTGAAGTTGACTTGGTCACACCTCTGGTGTGTACTGTACTAATATGTTAGTGTGTTAGAATCTGTTCTGTACTGTGTGTGTTCGTATGTTAGTTGTAACACCAAGAATAATTTTTATTTACTGAATTTGGACAATAAAGTGATTCTGCAGGTAAATCCAAATAATGTTTTCATTCACTGTTCCTTGTGTGTGTGTGTGTGTGTGTGTGTGTGTGTGTGTGTGTGTGTGTGTGTGTGTGTGTGTGTGTGTGTGTGTGTGTGTGTGTGTGGTCAGTTGGTTTTCAGTGACTTAAACTAAACTTAAACCTGTTAAACTAGTGAACTTGCTACCTGCCTCTTCACTTGTCATTGTGGGACATGTGACCTCCAGCAGCAGGTATGTTTAGCTTAGCTGTTAGCATTTATGCACACTGCTTTGCAATGTTTGTCCTCAGTAGGCCTCTGTAGTGCAGTGTCGCCCTCTAGTGGTCAGAAAAGTTCACTTATTGCAGCTTTACTGCCTTAAACTGAATCTGCTTCATCATTATGAGTCAAACTCTACAGTAACTTCTTGTGTGTTTCCTGGAAATCTCATAGAAACACTGACAGAATAACAACTTGTCTTGTTCGGCTCTGCTCGATGTGATACAACGATAATTATCATTGGTTGTTCAGCCTTGTTCATATGACCTTATACCTTTTGATCGATAGCTTTTTTATATTCTGTACCTGTAATCTCTATTAACATAATCATGAATATTCAACACTATAAAACTCTGTGTAATCATCCAGACTTTGAGTTCTGTCAGACTGAACTCTTCAGTCAGGTGTAGACGGTGTTTTGTGATTTCAAAATGAGTATTTTCAAGCTTCATATTCATGAAGCTACTGATCACGACTCATGTTGATCACAGCTGCAGCCGCAGCAAGCTAACGGTCATCACAGCAGGTCTGGAGACATTTCACTATAATGTGTGTGTGTGTACAGCACCGAGCCGCTCATGTTAAAAACCTTTTCAGTCAGTGGCACGATTATTAAAAATGGCCGTCCACACATTTCTATGGAGCCCGGGAGTGGCCATCGGGAGAAAAATAATTTATGTCGTGGCCACGATTTACTGTAACGTGCTCACGATATGCAAATCAAGCTCTTGTTTTATTCAAATTGCCAAAATGTGCCTCTAAACAGTGACATGGTGCTCTGGATATATAATCCATGCGCTCTTCAGGAGCTTATAAAGAGTCAGTCACATATTGGTGATTCTGTTTAAATGTGGCCTGTCCTGGGTGTGTTGCAGCACCTGATTGTGTTTACATGGCCTGAAGGTTAAGTGGATAAATATGTTGCAATATTTGGGGGATTTGCCTATTCAGTGTAAACAGACAATGGATATTACAGTTTTTCTCGATGGCTTCCACACTATAACTGGGCCTGTTAACTAAACATCCCAAACCATGACGCCATCTACCAAAAGACAAACCCATTTCCCAAAACTATAAACACTATTCCCCTGTTTTCACACATGATTCACATTTGTTGAACTTTTTGTGAAAAACTCTACACACAAATCCCTTCATATATCACTGACTGCACCATGTGCTCATTTAGAAAGCTCTGGCATTCAATATCATTAACTCAAGTCATCACAGCTCAAACCCAATGAACACACAATTCCCCAGGTGCAAACACTAAGAGTCAAAATTGTTCACATACCAATCAGAACCTCAGGATAGATAGATAGATAGATAGATAGATAGATAGATAGATAGATAGATAGATAGATAGATAGACAGATAGATAGACAGATAGATAGATAGATAAAAGGGCCATGGGTCACTACACTTGTTTTGGAACAATGGATCCACAAAGACCTGAAGGTAGAGGAAGAGGACACAGGAGAGGAGGTGGAAGAGGAAGAGGAAGGGCAAGGAGACAAATAGTTTCTGATGAGATTCTCAAATTGGGATGCTGAGGCAGAATAAATGTGATTTCTTTCTTTATGTACAAACAGGTTTTTTTTAATTGGTTTATATTGGTAAATACATGGAAATTATTTTATTGTATTCTACGTTTTTTATCAGTTGCATATTTTTACAGCACATTTACTTTTTCACTCAATTTCAGTTTATTTTACTACAGTACATTGAGGAATTAAACATTTTGAAAATGTATCCATGTGTTGTGTCTTTATATTGTGTTCATCATGTAAAGAGGTTGTTCTGGGGGAAAACCATAAGAGCCATTATTCATTGCAGTAACAGGTTTTTACAGCAGTGTTTTGAATTGATCTCACCAGTGTGTAATGGCTACTTTGTAGTGTGTGTGTATCTGATGGCTTTTGTGTGATGTCTGAAGGCAAAGTTTGGTTTAGATGTAAGATCACATGGTTTTGAGTGGAGTTTGGTTTTGACATGGAAGTTTGTAGTTTGTGAAGACGAGTGTGCAGTTATGCATTTGTGTTTAGAGTTTTGGGAAATGGAGCATAATTTCAAGAAATGTGTCTTGGCAATCAAGAAAAACTGTAAGTAGCATGCCAGTTCTTCAAAGCCTGTGTACAAGTTTCCTAGTCTTTAATTCCAGCCCTTTGTTAGAAACTGGGCATTCATATTTAACATACTAAGTGTGATGTTAAATGAGTATAGCGTGTGTTTCCACCGCATAGTATGTTGGTTTTATGTACACAAAAAACGCCCGGATGTGTACTACATTGGCATGAATTTCTGAGTATGCTGCCTGATGTTAGTAGGCATACTGTGATGCTCCATAATGCACTGCTACTGCACGGGGTTAGGGTAATAGGGTTTAGACTGTGCGTCACTTTCAGCGGCGGAGGACATCCTGGACATCCTGCTCCGATCCCCACCAGGAGCAGCCAGCAAGGGAAACCCTGCAGGCAGAACAGCTGTAACCAGTTATGACTAATTTGGTCTTAAACTGGTCATTCTCAATCTGTAGGAGTGTAAGGCTGCGGTCGAATAGTCTTTTTGCTTAGGAAGGTTCCTAACTGAGTGAAATGACCCGGAAGTATCTAAGTGGCAGCCATGATAAGAGCTGTTTGAATTCTCTAAATGCTAAGGAAAGGTGCTTCAATGCTTCCTTACTTAGCTCCTTTAGCGTAGGATACACTGGACCATCCTTTACAAAAGGAAAGGAGACAGTGCTGCCCCACAATTCCTTGCGACGCACCGTTCGGCCGTTCACGAAAACAAACGATCAGACCGACAAGGGACGCAGATCATCATGCAAGTTACCGTTGCTTATTACAGTAAGCATTTTCCATCTTATGCCATAACTTGCTAATATGTTTTGAACTTTCAACAATATGTTAAACCCAGAGGCGAACTGTAAACGCTACGTTGCTGTTGTAAAATAATCAAAGTGAAGTTAACGTTGTAGCGTAACCTCTGCTCAGTTTGCATTAGTTATTTCTTCATTCTGAGCGTTGTTGTATTGCAGCCTTTAGGAATATCATTCATTAATTTTTGCACAGATGCTGAAACCCTTGCCTTACTGTAATAAAGGCCTGTATCAGCCATAACAATAAGTTGGTTTCTAAAGTAACTTTCCCCAAAACTGGTCTTGAGTGTAGACTGAGGACAGTCAGAAGGACCAGAGCCGATTTTAAAATCTAGAAATCTTTAAATTCTTGTAACACAAGGTCTAACTGGTAAGTGGAGAGATGCTAAATTCAGGATATTTGGTCTCTGTGAACCAGCTGGAGACATGACAGTGACTTTTGACTGAAGCAGGACTAGAGCTGCACTAGTCTACTTGAGATTTGTTCAGTTCAGTTCAGTTTATTTAAGAAGGGACAGTGCATATTAATCAACAATAAACGTAAATACGCCAGATTTAGCCAAAAGGCTGATTTTCATCTGTAGTCCCTGGCCAAAGTGTTAAAGTGATAAAAAGGCATCCTAAAAGATACAAGATAAAAGTAAACAGTAAAACATACAGAGCAAAGATAGTTAAGAAAGGATACACAGTTATTTAAACTAGGTAAGCGGATAAAAATATACAACATATAACAAGACAGTACAAGCAAGCAGGATATAGGCAAGGCAAGGCAGCTTTATTTGTATAGCACATTTCATACACTGGAGCAATTCAAAGTGCTTTACAGGGTGATAAAAATACAGTAAAGGTAAAAAGTGCAAAAATACAGACGAGATACAAAAGATAAAAGACTTAAAAGTAAACTAGTGCAGTTCAAATCAAATGAGATAGAAAGATGAAAGAACACAACAAATACAGCAAATACTTCCACTTTTAGATGCACATTGTGAGTGAATCCATATGTTTTTCTGTAATTTTCTTTTCCCCTGTCCTTCCTGATTCTACTCTTGATCTGATATTTACGTCAGATCTCACTGCCTAAGGCAGACGAGAATCATAGATTCTCCTCTTGGTCAAAAACCTCACCATCCAGAGATGGATGAGAATCATACAGGGTAAAGCTCTGCCCCCCCCACATATAGTGTTCACTCATGCGCAAGTAAGCATTACCTGGACAAGACGAATGAAAATTCGTACTTGCCCGTGTCAGCTCTGTTGGGATCCTGAACAGAAAGAGTTAAAATTAAGGTTATTTAAAAGCTGAGCTGAAAAGATACGTTTTTAGTCATTACAGGGTAGAGTAGGCAATGTAAAATAAGAAAGTTTTTAGCTTTGACTTAAAAGTGGTCAGAGTCGGGGCCTGTCTAATATCATCTGGGAGGTTATTCCAGGTCTGTGTTGCATGATAACAAAACGCTGCTTCACCGTGTTTTGTTCTAACTCTTGGGACAGCCAGTAGGCCCCAGATGTCCTCAGGGTCCTAGAAGGTTCATATGGCACAAGCATGTCAGAGATTTATTTGGGCCCAGAGCCACAGAGTGATTTGTAGACAAGCAGCAAGATTTTGAAATCAATTCTCTGAGTGACTGGTAGCCAGTGTAAGGATTGTAGAACTGGTGTAATGTGGTCGTATTTCTTAGTTTTGGTCAGGACCCTGGCAGCGGCGTTCTGAATAAGTTGGAGTTGCCGAAGAGTTTTTTTTGAAAGCCCTGTGAACAGACCATTGCAGTAATCCAATCTACTGGAAATAAAGGCGTGGGTAAGCCTTTCTAGGTCTTGTTTGGACATTAGTCCTCTGACTCTTGCAATATTTTTTAGATGGTAGTAAGCTGACGAAGTTACCGATTTGATGTGGCTATTGAAATTTAAATCTGAGTCCAGGATAACGCCAAGATTTCTGGCTTGACTCTTAGTTATGAGGGACAGGGAGTCAAGGTGAGAGCCGACATTCTGTCTTTCTTTCTGTGCTCCAAAGACAATTATCTCGGTCTTATCTCCGTTTAGTTGGAGAAAATTTTGCCGCATCCAGTCATTGATTTGTTCGACGCAGTGACACAGAGTTTCAACAGGTCCATAGTCACCTGGTGTAAGTGATATGTAGATTTGCGTGGCATCTGCGTAATTATGGTGGGCTACTTTATTATTTTGTAGGATTTGGCCTAAAGGAAGCATATAGAGATTGAACAGGAGAGGTCCCAAAATGGACCCCTGTGGAACCCCGCAGGTCATGGCCATCTGCTCGGACACACAGTTTCCAATGGAGACAAAGTACTTTCTGTCATGAAGATATGACTTGAACCACTTAAGGACAGTTCCAGAGAGTCCCACCCAGTTTTCTAATCTTTGTAATAGAATTGTATGGTCCACAGTGTCAAAGGCAGCACTAAGATCCAACAGTACTAAAACAGAGACTTTGCCTGAGTCATTGTTCAGGTGAATGTCATTTAGTACCTTTATGAGTGCAGTCTCAGTGCTGTGATGGGGCCGAAATCCTGATTGAAAGTTATCGAAGCAATTGTTCAGCATTAAAAAGTTACTAAGTTGTTGGTGAACAACTTTTTCAATAACTTTACCTAAAAACGGTAAGTTTGATATCGGTCGATAGTTATCCAGTACAGTTGCATCAAGACTGCTCTTCTTTAGGAGAGGCTTAATGGCTGCAGTTTTCAAAGCCGTTGGAAAAATGCCAGATTGGAGAGAATTGTTAACTACAAGTATTAGTTCTTTTGCCAGGCTGCTCAAAACTGTTTTAAGGAAGCTAGTGGGTAAAACATCAAGGCAACAGGTGGATGATTTGAGATTGGACACAGTTTCTTCGAGTGTTTTGTCGTCAATGGGATTAAATTGTGTCATACCTACCAAGTTACTTCTGGGAGACTGCAGTGATGATGCTTTTTTGTTTGGCATTGAGGAGTTAATCGCATGTCTGATGCCTTGAATCTTGTCATTAAAAAAGGATGCAAACTCGCTACATTTGCTGGTAGAAACTAGTTCTGGGGATATTGGAACTGGAGGGTTAGTTAACCTGTCAACGGTAGCAAATAAGATGCGTGAATTGTTACTGTTCTTGTTGATGATCTCAGAGAAAAATGATTGCCTAGCACTTTTCAAGTTCAGACTGTAAATATGTAATTTTTCTTTATAGATTTCAAAGTGAATCTGGAGGTTTGATTTACGCCATTTTCGCTCTGCTTTCCGGCACTCCCTTTTCTGTGCCCTTACAGAATGAGTGTTTCTCCATGGTGCCTTTTGCTTATTAGCGATCATTTTTACCTTAGCAGGAGCAATGGCATCAATTACATTTGAAATTTTAGAATTGAAGGTATTCAGTAGATCATCAACATGATTTGAAGCTGGGGCAGTTTCAGATTTGAAGGCTTCCATAAAAAGTGTTGTGGTATTCTCATTAATGTACCTTTTTTTAACAGTTTCAGATCTAATGTTGATTTTTGGTGTAATAGACAGATCAAAGAATACACAGAAATGATCTGATAGAGCAACATCAAGCACAGTGACATTTGAAATGTTAACACCCTTAGTAATAACCAGATCTAGAGTGTGTCCTCTAGTATGGGTCGGCCCTTTCACATGTTGAGACAGATCAAACGTGTCAAGTATGGCTGAAAGTTCTTTGGCATTTTTGTCACTGACATTATCTATGTGTACATTAAAATCACCCGTAATGACTACACAGTCAAATTCAGTGCAGATAATTGAAAGCATCTCAGTAAAATCATCAATGAAATGTGGGGAGTATTTTGGTGGCCTGTATATAACTATATATAGAATACATGGAGAGAATTTCATTTCCATTTTAAACGACACATATTCAAAGGATGAGAATTCTCCAAATGATAACTTCTTACAAAGGAACCTATCCCTAAAAAAGGCACAAACACCCCCTCCTTTTTTGTTCTGTCGTGCTTCAAACTCAAATATGAAATTTGGTGGGGTGGATTCAATAAGGATAGCATTCCCATTCTTGGTGTCCAGCCAAATCTCTGTTAAAAACATAAAATCAAGCTTGTAAGAGGTCATAAAATCATTGATTAAAAGTGACTTGTTACACAGGGACCTAATATTAAATAAGGCTAGTTTTAGGTTTGTTGGAGCAGGGCCTGAGATACTTGGCTTACAGGGAATGTGAATCAGATTTGTAGGATTGGAAGATTTTACTGTGACCCGCTTATCTAATCTTTGTCTTGACACTGTGGCTATTGTATTTGGGAAGGTTGTTCTCTCCCAGGGCCTCAGCTTGCTATCAGATAATTTATGAATAACAGTTCTTGAACAGCAGAGGCCCAGGGTGGCATCCCAAGAACATGACGTAGATTGGCGCCGAGTAATCTGGAACCAGTGCTGCTTGGATGAATCCCATCAGGCTTAAAGCGGTCTTTACAGTTCCAAAAGATATTGAAATTGTCAATAAACTTTATCCCATGGGTGAGGCACGCCGATGTCAGCCATGTATTCAGGGCAAGGAGTCTGCTGAAGGATTCGATTCCTTTCCTCAAGGTTGGAATGGGGCCTGAAATGAATACATGTTGTGATTGACAGTCACTCAGCTTCTCCAGTAGCAGGCAAAAGTCTTTTTTCAGGATCTCAGAGCCAGTTTTCCCTCGCAGAATGTCAAAAGATCCAGTGTGAATAATAATCCTCATGTTACTTGGATGTGTAGAGAGGATAACTGGCAACAGCCCTGTTAGCTCTCTGACAGATGTGTCATCCATAGTTAGATTTTCAGTCTTTGCCATTCTTACATGCTTGGTTATAGAGTCCACAATCAGAATAGTATCTGACTTATCAGCTGAGGAATTAGCAACATTTCTTCTGGCCCTCGGCCTAGCATGTTGATTAGCAGGCCGTAGTTTCCACCTGGAGGTAGCCGGCGGTGTTGAGTGCCTGGGGGTAGCATTAATGTTAGCACCGGGACCAGTGCTGGCATTAGCATTAGCATTAGCATTAGCTCTGCGGCTAGTACTGGGCTGCATCATGGAAGTGCCGTCATTAGCATTAGCAGTCACTGGATCCGGCTCACTGAGTATTTTGTACCTGTTCTCCAGTTGTAGTCCTGGCCGGGGAGTGTATTGGGGAGAGTATTGGGGTTTCCTCTTGTTTTTGTTGTTGTTTCCTCCGCCGCCCCTACAGCGGACAACGTCCGACCACAGCTCACCAGGAGTAGAGACTTTTGGTCTAGCACCCTTGCTGTGCCAATAGCCCATATCTGTGGCGAGTAGCGGTGGGGATGCCTCCGGGGCCAGTCCACCTTGCGGCTCGGAGATGGTATCTGTAGCGAGTGGCGGAGGGGATGCCTCCACGGCTGGTCCATTTGTGGTTGGGTCAAGCTAGGGGAGAGTGTCAGCTAGGTCCGTAGTATGGGTCGTATTGTTGGAGTCTGTACTTTTACCAGATGTTTTTACATGAGGAATGCGGGCTGAAGACTCAAACAGCGTGTCAATGAGCTGCTCATCCTGGCTGATTTGGTAAAGTGTAAGAATCCTTCCTTCCAGTTCAGTAATTTGCTGTGATAACCGAAGGCAGCCGGCACAGTCAGAGCAGGAGGAAGAGTCACTGACTTTAACCATCGGCATTTTCCCACAGTAACAATAAAAAATAAATAAATAAAAGATAAAAAAGAACAGCAACAGAAAAAATACTTAAAAATAGTTGGTCAGCGGTGAAAAACAGGAAAATATGGCTGAAAATAGATAAGCCGGCAAGGAGCAAAGCAGAGAGCGTCTGGTCAGGGAGAAAGTCGGAAGCAAAAGACATTTGAGGTTCTTAAGTTCTCTTAGGTACTTTAGTTACTCTGAGACTGAAGTTGAGAGTAGCTCCATCTGGATCACTGAGCATGGTTGCTGGCAAGAAGATTTCCACCACTGTGACCACATTGTAAATAGTTAAGCTGTGTTGTCTCCCTAGGATGCTCAATGAGGTCCAAAATCCTGTAGTGTGTGCACCTCAATGGGTGGGAGCTGTGTAGCCAGGTTCTTTACATAAAATGCTGAGCTGTTGCTACATTCCCTCTGTACCATTTGCATCCATGGTGTTTAGCTCCTTGGATCATGCTGTTGTTGGGAGTGATCATACTTGGACTGTCACAACTGACAGAGGAGTGCCAACAGCAACGGAGTCACTCAAGTAAAGGTAGAAGCCCTGTGGTGGTTCACTGCAGGTCATCTAGATGGTGTAGTCCCAGGGAGTGGTAGCTTCTTCATTTACTTCTAGTATCTTCATGATCTTACCATCTGAGCCAGAAGGTGCATACAAATGGGACAATTCTAATTAATGCAACCACACCACCTGGTCTGGTGGTTTCAATGGCCTTCTGTCTTTCTTATTTTCCTCATAATGTGCTCAATCAGTACTTTTAGGTTGAATTTGCTGGTACGTTCTGGGCCTCTGATCACCATAGTTGTCATCATCGGTGTCATAATCATAGTAGCATTAGCTCCCACAAGCTGCGTTTTGTGAAAACGGACGACTTTATTAGAACTTTTATGGTAACGTGTCGATGATACTATGGCCAAGCAGGAAGGGTGAACGTTTGAGCCACCAAAGAGCAGCCGTTTGGAAACTGTACACAAAATGAAGTGCCTTTTTGTATAGAAGTCTTTGGGACACTAGTAATGGCACGTAAAAATCAAAGCCATCTAGTGTTCCTTTGGGGCTACTCCCTCCAGTGACCATGACACGTTTTATTGCTGTCATTTCATTATTCGCTGACATTGTTTCCTACGTTTAAAATAGATATCCTATGAAAGTATTTGTATTGAATATTAATGCGTAACTACTTGAGCCAGAATTTGTCTGGTAAATGGTTGAAGCCATTGCAGTTTCCTTTATGTGTTTATGTATGATTAGGATATCTCACAGCCAAGTATGCAGGCATTTTTATGTTGTGCACAGTGCAGTTATATCTTTAGTCCACTACTTGAAGGTAGGGCTGGGCGATATGGTTGAAATCAATATCATGATAATCATAAGGATTTTTCTCGATATCAATATATATCACGATATGGTTCATGTATGCAAAATCACGTTAAATAATCAAATTAATGTTCATCTCATTGAACCGAATGGTGATGTTAGGTGTGATGTCAAACAAAACTGAAATTTTCAAATAATATTCTTACCATACCTCATTTTATCAGAGTTTTTAAGTAAAGTTTGCTTGTCATCATCAATTCAGACAGCAGAAATGTGTGTCACGATATTAAAATATCTTCATATCATCACGATATGATTCCACTGAAAGACGATAAACGATAATATTGAATTATCGCCCAGCCCTACTTGAAGGGCAGGTTTGTAAAAACCCATCGGTTTGGACAAAATGAGCATTGTGTAGCCTATACAATAATCAAATATTGTTACAGGTCCCCAGTAGTCGGAGCTCTAAGGTCATACAGTCGGTCATGTAATAATGTTTAGGCTGTTGGTCTACAGTAAGCTGTATGGCTGCACTGAGCACCACCGTGCCTCCAATACGCTTGTTGTCTTGATATGTTCCGAAACCTTTTCCCTCCAGAATGACTCGCGGGAACACCGACCCCTTGGTATTCCGGGACCTCATCGTTTACAAATTAAGCACTGGGCCTAACCCCCCCATACCCTCAAACTATGGTCCAGCCCTACACACCAGCCCATGCTCTGTACTCTGCTGCTTTCAATTTGAGTGCTTGAGGAGTGTTTTGCTATTGGTTGTTTTGCTTCATGACTTTGTGTTGTGTTTTCTGATTAATTGTTTTGCCTTCTGATTTTTATTTGTGTTTTTTTAATTGCTGTATGGTTCTCTGATTTGTTGTTTGGCTTTGTGATTTTGTGTTTTTGTTTTGCAATTTTAAAGATATTAATAAAAGAAGTGGAGTAAAAAAGTTTCCGCAATTTCCTAATTTCCTTGAAAGGAACTGTTAAGATCCTGTTAAACTGTTAAGTTTCCTGGAAAGAACCATGACATTATGTACTAATTATAGGGAAAGAGGAAGAGGAAAAAGAAATGAGGAAGAAGAAAACATGAAATTATGTTGTAGTTATTTGCACTGCCTACACTCACTCACCCTGAAAAAAACATTACCTAACTTATTCATATTTTGTTTAAATTCACTGAATTTACTGAACTTTTATTTCACCAGACCACAATCCAAATAAAGTAAATGACAGTGGGGCACTACCGGGATAATTTTTCCATTATTTTGCTTTTTTTGTGAAATCAACAAACTTTTCAAGACTACAAAATATTTATATAATATTATTTTTATTTATATATTTATTTTCCGGTACTCTTCCAGACTTACTACACCTACACAGGAACCCTGGAACCAGCCTACATTTAACAATAGACCAGACTTTTACATATCTTTCGTATTTTGGACATTCGCATTCCATACATGATAGGATTGAAAAGCGGTTGGATTATTAAAAAATACAGTGATAAGATAATGCGCAACACACTGGGCACACTGGTCATGTCAAATCTGCTCTGCAATATTTCAAAGCAGCACCCAAAGGAAAAGTTCAGAAGGGAAGCAAGGTGAGGTGTGCAGGTGCTAACAGCTTTTTGTCTGGTCTCTTCTGAACCAGCAAAACAAATCTGAAGAATCTTCATGTAAGAGAAAAGGATTGGAATTAGAGGAACGAAGATGGTGACAACAGTGCCACATATCCCATAGATGTTATTTACAGTGGTGTCAGAGCATGCCAGCTTGACGATGGGGTAGTTGTGACAATACACACTGTTTATGATGTTTCCACACAGTGTCAAACGAATGCTCAAGGATAGAGTGATCAGGAATTTGAGAAAAGAGTACAACCATATCACAACAATAAAGACAGCCACCTTGTTAGATGTCATGCGTGTATTATATTGTAGAGGACAACAGATAGCAAGGTACCTGTCATAAGACATGAGGGCTAAGTTGCAAAACTCTATATGTGCATATGTATATAAACAGAAAATCTGCAAAAAACAAAATGAGGCAGAAACAGTGTGAGTGTCAGAGATTATCTGAACCAGAAGGAATGGAAACAACCCTGCACTACCATACAGTTCATTTACAAACAGGCTGCACAGAAAAAGATACATAGGTTCATGTAAGCTTCTCTTCATACAGATAACCACAATGAGTGCTGTGTTGAAAAAAACAATTGCAATATATAACAATGCAGTTATCATAAAATAAAAGTATTTCAAAGGTCCAACATGCATATAAGCCCCAAGAATGAAATAAGATAGAGTAGAATTGACCATTATCCTTGTTTTAGTTCACAAAACAATAACTAGTGTGCACATTAATTAATTTGAATTAATGCTTCTCATTATTTATCTCAAAGTTAAACATTTGGTAGAGTTTTCAAAGACAGCATTTTGGAAAAAGCGACATCACTTTCACATATTTGCTCAGCTTTAAACTGACACTCTACTAACACTGATTTGCTGAGCTTTCGTTTAGAAATGATCAAGTATAGTAACCCAAACTTACCATTCACTCCCCTACCCACACAGAATATCCAGGAACCTTTCAATATAAGTTTATAAATGACACAACAAAGTTTACATGTTACACACAATTTAACATTTGTCATCTGCTGTCCTGTACACAGCTGTCATCATATCTAACTGTAGACCGTAGAAATATCTGCTGCTTTATACCTTTTCAAGACAGGAGAAACCTACCAGGTCAGTCCCACCTCATTATCAAAGGCCTTTACCTGTCAATCAGATATTCACAAAGTGTAAACAACTACGCTTCAGGCACTTTTGGATTCTTTTTGACTGCTAACTTGACACTGGCTGAAGTTTACACTGAAGTTTAGAATTTCAAGGGAAAATGGATTGGGATTCTTTCAGTTTCCATCAGGTAAATCAGAGCAGGCAAATAAACAAAGAGACCTGGGGAAAAAATAAAAGCAAGAAGAGACCTGGAGCAATAAAGTGCTGCTGCTGGCCTGATAAACCTGCTGAAGAGGCCGATTCATGTTAGATTTGGGAAAGACTGGCAGCTATCAAATAATAACTGTTTGCGGAGACACTTTGTCACAAATTAGTAGATAATTTACTTACTTTTCTCACTGATTGTAGCTAAGATTATTGTAGCTCCATTTTATCAGTGTTAGCTATTTTAGCCACATCTTACTTTAGCTACCATGTTAACGGAATGCCACTTAACCTAACATGATTACCTAAATATTAATATGTTTATTTAGTTAGATGAATGTTAGATGAATGTCTAATATTAATAAGGTATGGCTGCTATATAAGTTAGATTAAATGGCATTCAGTTAACATGGTAGATATTTGCCATAGCTAATGTAAATGTGAGTTGTAACTAATTTGTGAATTAGCTGAATTTGTTCTTTGGTACGATCAAAATCTGCATGTGGTTGGAAACATGTGTGAAGGCAGATAAGCTGAAGTCATTTCTACTTCGAAAGTTTAATTTGTCATGCAAAATCACTTTAATTACCGACCTCATATTAACAACAAAATGTGTTTCAATTCATTTGTAAGTCTACTGATAATAACCATATTAAAAAAGCTATATGAACAAATCCAGTCAATTCTATTCAATTGGAAACACATATTTGGCAAGGTGGTCTTGAATCTTTACTGCTGGTTCAAGTACAAAGTGCTTGAAACACTATTGTTTTTACATTACATTACGTCATTTAGCAGATGCTTTTGTCCAAAGCGACTTACAATAAGTGCAGTTTGTCAACAGTAGTGAAACCAACTGTGTATCTCAGTATTTATCAGCTAAGCCTTTTAATAGGAATAAGTAGCATTTGTAAAATCAGAGGTTTGTTTGTTTTTTTACTAGAGTAGAAGGGGAAGAAGATCGTTACATGATAGGTTAGTTGAAGTGGGGTCCAGGTGTAACCTGAAGAGATGTGTCTTCAGTCTCCAGCGAAAGATGATTCAGCCGTTCTGACAGAACAGCGGAGCTCGCTCCACCATTGTGGTGCCAGGGATGAGAAGAGTTGCGGCCGGGATGAGCGACTTATGACACCACGTAGCGATGGAGTGGCGAGGCGACCTGCAAGGGTGGAGGAGCGGAGGGAGCAAGGCAGGGTTTGGAACCTGACCATTGCAGATAGGGAGGGGCAGTCTGATGTTCTGCCCTGTAGGAGAATACCAGAGTCTTAAATTTTATACGAGCAGAGATGGGAAGCCAGTGAGGTGACCGGAAGGGGAGTGACGTGAGAGAATTTTGGTGCGCTGTAAAGGTCTGATGGCAGAGGCGGGTCGCCCGGCCAGAAGAGTGTTGCAGTGTGCCAGGCAGGAGATTACAAGTGCCTTTACCAGGAATTGTGCTGCTTCCCTCGTAAGGAATGGGAATATTTTGCAGATGTTATAGAGGGAGAACCTACAGGAGCAGGGTGTTGCTGCAATGTAGGCAGAGCAGGACAGCTGGTTGTCCAGGATCACCCCAAGGTTCTTGGCAGTCTGAGAGGGTAACACAGTGGTGTTGTCAATGGAGAGGTCTGTGAGAGGGCAATCTTTCTCAGGGCGAAAGAGAAGCTCCATCTCCTCAAGACTGAGCTTGAGGTGGTGCACAGACATCCAAGCACTGATGTCTTTAAGACATGTGGATATGCACCCATCAATTTGTGTTTCTGAGGAAGGAGAGGTAGAGTTGAGTGTCATCAGCATAACAGTGATAGGAGAAGCCATGAGAGGAGATCACATGGCCGAGGGATTTAGTATAGCATGGGGTCCAGGACTGAGCTTCGTGGGACACCGGTGTCAAGTATGCAAGGTCTGGACAGAGATCCTCTCCATGAGACCTGGTATGAGCGGTAAGACAGATAGGATGCAAACCAGGAGTATGCAGATCCAGTAATGCCCAGTTCAGATAGGATGGAGAGAAGGAATTGGTGGTCAACTGTGTCAAAAGCAGCAGACAAGTCAAGAAGGACCGTAAGGTTGGAGGTGCAGCAGGACCTAGTGAAGATAAAGTCATTTAGGTTCACTGCCTTGTGAGTCAGCGGAGATTGAGAAAGGGTATGGTCAAAAGACGAGAAAAGTTAAGGAAGGCCAGAGACTGCAATTTCTCTGGCTGGATGTTTAAGTCACCATAAGTGCCATCTTCAGGAAAGAAGGAGAGACAGACATCCATCTCATCAAGGAAGTCACCAAGCTGACCGGGGGCAGTAGATCACCACAATGTGTAGCTTGGTAGGTGACTTACTTGACTTAAAGACTCTATAGACAACTTTTTTGCTTTAACTTATCATTATGAAATAAATGTGGATTGCACAGTGTAATGGCTATAGAATAATGACACCATCGGCGTTTAGATTGGTTCCCTATAAGCCTCGCTTTCACTATGCAATTCTGTCTGCCACCAGGCACGATCTCCCGGGACAAGGAAGGCTCGACTTACAGCACAAAGGAAGTGCGTCATCCATTGCGCAACCAACAGAGGTCCGGTAGCTATCCCCAGTCAAAAAAAAAAAAAAAAAAAAGGTAGCTATCCCCAGTAGCGGAAATGGCGGACGGTGGAACAACCGCAGTGACAGTGGAAACACTACCCTCTATCATAGCACTGAGATCGGGGTTTCTAGTTCAAATTGGGATTGTTTCTTGCTTTGGACAGTAGTAGTTTGGACAGGCTGCTGGTGGTAGCGTTAGCCATGTTGCTAACGTTTCTGGCTGCTAGCGGTAGCGTTAGCCACGTTGCTAACGCTACCACCAGCAGCCAGAAAACGAACCAGGAGCTACAAGGAAGCCAGGACCAGCCAGAAACATACATCTATGTTTGTTTCTGGAACAAAAGAAACAAACATCTAACTATGTTTGGCTGCTAGCGTTAGATATCGTAGCTAGCGTTAGCAACGTTAGCCATGTTGCTAACGCTAACGCTAGCAGCCAGAAACAAATAAATGATGTCCGTTTTCTTGCAGTGGCCTTTCTAAAATGATCAGTGGTGAAAGTTACTATATTGTGTTATGATCAAGGAGTTGATAAGCAGACAGATGGTTCTATTGCACAGAGCTAGGCTCTAACAGAAAGAGATCCGGTTGTCTTTGCAACAACGGTGCAAACAACAATACCACTTGGAAACGCCAGAGGGGGACAACGGGGGAAAGTTGAAAAGTTGTCTGTATCCACTTTAATCCTCTTGGCCCCCTTGGGAGCATAGGGCGTCCACCATGGATCTCCACTGACTCTCTTCTGCACAATGGTCTTTGACTCCTGCCAGGAGGTCCCCATCTTATTTATCTCATCGAGCATGGACCGCCTCCAGTTGGTTTTTGGTCTCCCTGGCTTCCTCTTTCCTTGTGGGTTGTAGTCCAGAGCCTGTCTTGTTATGTTGGTTGATTCCGTTCTGAGTGTATGTCCGATCCATCTCCACTTTCTATTTTTGATTTGATTGTTAATTCGTTCCTGGTTTGTCTGTTTCCACAGGTCTACATTTGTTATTTTGTTGGGCCACCATATCCTCAGTTTGTGTCGGAGGTAGTTGTTAATGAACACTTGCATGATTGTTTTTGTGGTTTTCCAGGTTTCACTATTACTACTAGCCAACACTAGCCAACACAGCTAGAGTAGGACAGATTTTACATTTGAGTTAAAAATTGTAGGATGTCAGCGGTGGCACTGATGTCTGCTTTCAGCACATCAGGGGGGATGTTGTCATTTCCTGGTGCCCTGCCCAGCATTTTTTGCTGGCTCTCTTTATTTCTTCCTTTGATATCCTATCACAGTTGATGTTTAGGTCTTGTCTCGCTTCTTCAATGTCTGGGGGGGGGGTTGTCTGGGGGAGGTCTGTTCAGGACTTCCTCAAAGTGTTCCTTCCAGCGCTCTAGTTGTTGGGGCTCTTTAGTGAGAAGGTTTCCCTGTTTGTCTCTGATAGGTCGGCTAAAGCTCTTGTTCTTACCAACCAACTGTTGGGAGATTTTGTACAATTCCTTAGCATTGTTCTGCCTGGCTGCTGCCTCCGCTTCGTTGGCGAGCTCCTCTGTCTGTGCTTTCTTGTCCTTCTTGCAGCTCTTACTGACCACTCTGTTATTTTGTTGGTAGTCTTGTCGGAGGCCTTCCTTCTTATTGCTGTCTGTCTCTCTGTTGAGTTTCAATTTTATGTCTCGCCTGGCTTCAATCTCCCTCCATGTTGCATCAGTGATCCAATCTTTTATTCTGGGGTCTCTGTGCCCCAGGACAGTTTTGCAAGTGTTAGTGATAGCCTTCTTGCATCTTTCCCATTTGTCATTTATGTTTTATCCCTCTGCTAGGGCTTGGAACCGGTTTCAAAGCAGAATTCCCCATTCCTGCCATACCTTGACGTCTTTTAGTTTTCTTGTCTCAAATCTTCTCTGTATCCTGTTTACAGCTTTCTTTTTTACTGCCAACTTCATCCGGAGTTCTCCCACGAGAAGATGGTGGTCTGAGTCTATATCGGCCCCCCTCTTGACTCTGACATCAAGGAGAACTCTCCTCCATTTCCTGTCTATTGCGATGTGGTCAATCTGATTCTCGGTGCGGTGGTCCGGGGATATCCATGTAGCTTTGTGGGTTTGTTTGTGTGGGAAGAGACTGCCTCCAATCACTAGCTCGTTGAGGGCTAATCGTTCTAATCTTGGCATTCATATCTCCCAACACAGCTTGGTAGGTAGAGATACAAAAACAGCATGGAATTCAAAAGAGCATATTGAGAGGTGTGAAAGAGGAAGGATAGTATAAGTCCACTTAGGTGAAATGAGGAGTGCAGTGCTTTTTAATTTAGTGTTAGGGCGTGTTTCGTTAAAAGTTTATTGATCGATAAAAGCCAAACAATTTCACCTATCAATTACCATCATATAACGTTTAAAGAGGACGGTCCCAAGATTGTCCACACCAAGTTTTGTGTGAATTGGATGAACAGCCTAGGAGGAGTTGCGAAAAAAGTGAAAAAATTCATAATGGCGGAAAATCCAATATGGTGTACATGGATCACCAGTGCACCTGGATAGGGTTCAGGCTTTATTCCTCTCTTTGAGTAGCTCAGAAAGTTCTGTAGAAAACCAGGGACTACTGTATATCTGTCTTTAATTAAAACATTTTTGAAGGGTGCATGTTTGTTAATGATTGAAAGGAACGTCTTTATAAAATAATCCAAAGCCAATTCAGCATAATGAATTTGACAACTGTAATGGATATCACTTCACATAAGATTATATAAAAAGGTATGTTCAATAAAAAGAAATTAAATTATGCCTAGATACAACCTGCGATTGTGTTTTTTCCATACGAGGGCTCCTGATGCAAGCTGTTGGACAATGGTCACTTACTCCAAGATCGAAAATCCCAGAAGTAATAATTTTATCTTTTCTATTAGAAAGGATTAAGTCTATTGATTGGTTGACCTTTAATTATCTTTCAGGTTTGGTCCGGTAGGGTCAATAATTAATTGGGAAAAACTGAGATTGCTACACATACCTTTCAGATGGTGGGACCAGCCAGTCAAGGTTAAAGTCTCCCATAACTAGCATCTCCGAATTTAATTACCATATTGAGCAAGCTATCTATAGCAGAGGGGGCAGCTGAAGGAGGTCTATATACACCAACAGCAATAATTGAATTGTTAGGTCCAAAACCGACCTTCAGGGCTTCAAGTGCCTTCAAGTGTTTTGGAATAGAAACAGCATTTAGAGCTGTGACTGAAAATCATGATTTCACATATAGAGATACCCCACCACCTCTTCCAGTTCTGTCAGCTCTACACAAACGTTGGATTGATTGATACTCTTAAGCCATGTTTCAGTAGAGATATCAGTGTCCGCCTGCAAAACTAGCAAATTCAAATGGTCTAACTTCTGATGTTGAAGCAAACTTCTAATATTTAAATGAAGAAACCCCATACCATTTATTGATTTGAGAGCAAGAGGATTATCTAGGCAAATCGAGGTGGAATCAATTTCAAGAGGTAGAGAGACAGTAGGCTGAAGAGGTACTGTTATTAGGTTTGAAGACTTTGCAGAGTGCTTTGAGTTTAGATTAGTAGCTCTGGGAGTAATCCTAAAAGTGACGTTTTTATCAAACACGTATATTAATCAAAACAGCAGATTTAAGAGACTTTGTAGGTGGTCAAGGCTTTTCTTACCCTCGGGATATTTCACAGTAATTAGAAAATGTAATTAGAAACAAGTGGAATCATAACAGGGTTGTGTATAATAGGCCTTTGTGGTGTTTTACTAATATGTGGACTGAGTAATTTACAGTTGGAATCGGCTGGTGGGGAGAACTAGCACCAGAAACAGGTATACATCCTAACCACACAGGGGCGTCTTCAGGAGCTGGAGATGTGGGAATAGACGGGGAAGTGGGCCAGGTAGAGATGCTTGTCGTGTAAAAAGTCTTCAGCCTCTGGGTCTTATTTTTCCAATAAATAGTTTATAGTTTTGCAGTTCTTTCCAGGAAACTGTTTTAGAAATTTACAGTATCTTATCAACTCCACCAAACTGATCACTTCCATTTTCTGTATAGGTACTTAGCAACTGAACTATTCCTCTATTTTCCCTATAATTAGTCATGGTTCTTCCCAAGAAAAGTTCCTTTCTACCACAATCCAAATAAAGTCAATGACAGTGAGGCACTATCAGGATCATTTTTCCATTATTTTTCTTTTTCTTTTTGTGAAATCACCAAACTTTTCAAGACTAGAAAATATCAATTTATTTTGCGGTACTTTTCCAGACTTACTACACCTACACAGGAACCCTGTAACTAGCCTACATTTTACAATAGACCAGACTTTTACATATCTTTCGTATTTTGGACATTCGCATTCCATACATGATAGGATTGAAAAGCGGTTGGATTATTAAAAAATACAGTGATAAGATAATGCGCAACACACTGGGCACACTGGTCATGTCAAATCTGCTCTGCAATATTTCAAAGCAGCACCCAAAGGAAAAGTTCAGAAGGGAAGCAAGGTGAGGTGTGCAGGTACTAACAGCTTTTTGTCTGGTCTCTTTTGAACCAGCAAAACAAACTTTAAGAATCTTCATGTAAGAGAAAAGGATTGGAATTAGAGGAACAAAGATGGTGAGAACAATGCCAAAGAGTCCATAGATGTTATTTACTCTGGAGTCAGAGCATGCCAGCTTAGCAACCAGGTAGTTGTGACAATACACACTGTTTATGATGTTTCTACACAGTGGCAAACGAATGTTCAAGGATAGAGTGATCAGGAATTTGAGAAAAGAGTACAACCATATCACAACAATAAAGACAGCCACCTTGTTAGATGTCATGCGTGTATTATATTGTAGAGGACAACAGATAGCAAGGTACCTGTCATAAGACATGAGGGCTAAGCTGCAAAACTCTACAGAGCCATATGTATATAAACAGTAAATCTGCAAAAAACAAAATGAGGCAGAAACAGTGTGAGTGTCAGAGATTATCTGAACCAGAAGGAATGGAAACAACCCTGCACTACCATACAGTTCATTTACAAACAGGCTGCACAGAAAAAGATACATAGGTTCATGTAAGCTTCTCTTCATACAGATAACCACAATGAGTGCTGTGTTGGAAAAAACAATTGCAATATATAACAATGCAGTTATCATAAAATAAAAGTATTTCAAAGGTCCAACATGCATATAAGCCCCAAGAATGAAATAAGATAGAGTAGAATTGACCATTATCCTTGTTTTAGTTCACAAAACAATAACTAGTGTGCACATGAATTAATTTGAATTAATGCTTCTCATTATTTATCTCAAAGTTAAACACTTGGAAAAAGCGCCATCACTTTCACATATTTGCTAACTTTTAAACGGACACTCTACTAACACTGCTTTGCTGAGCTTTTGTTTAGAAATGATCATCAAGTGTAAAGAAAATTAACAAATGTGAGAAGCAACCCAAACTTACCATTCACTCCCCTACCCACGCAGAATATCCAGGAACCTTTCAATATAAGTTTATAAATGACACAACAAAGTTTACATGTTACACACAATTTAACATTTGTCATCTGCTGTCCTGTACACAGCTGTCATCATATCTAACTGTAGACTGCAGCAATGGCTGCTGCTTTATACCTTTTCAAGACAGGAGAAACCTGCCAGGTCAGTCCCACCTCATTATCAAAGGCCTTTGAGCTACCCCTGGAATGAGCCATGCTCCCCCTAAGCACCCCCTGCAATTATCTTTGGAGAAAAAAAAAAAAAAAAAACTTTGGATACAGAATGAATATAACAAGGCTAATTTCTATATGAAAATATAAGTTTATTATTCTTTGCACAAAAAAAAAAGATCCCACTGACCTCTGCTAAAGTGTGGTGTGATTGGTTGCTCTGTTCATTACGTATCGGAGAGAGTTTTGTTATGAGAGTCAAAGAGATTAGGATAATTTAGCTATAGGTGCTCCAAGTGAGTTTGGCCTTTTTAGCAGCTGCCCAAAAGGCCTATAGCCAATAGCCCCTTGGTCCATCCAAAACAATCTAATCAGGCAATGTGGGGAGGCGGACAAACCATGATGCTGGATGGGTGTAGGTGTGATTTCCTACCTTCACTTCTCTGACTCTTACTCTACCATCAGGTCCAGGACCAGTCTGTGTAATCCAAATGGCCATAGAGCCCGGATAGCTGGGGTTCAACTACCATTGCCGTGATGCCAACGTTAAGGTCTGGTAGTCAGAATACCACTTCTGATGGGCTTGTGGACTGGGCAGACAGAACCAGATGAAGTTCTTCCAAAAGTGGTCTGCAAGCAGTTGGCTGTGGTGCCACCTCCATCTGCTGAGAAGCTCTGACTCTAGGGGACTGATGCATCAGGCCGCCCCATCAGCAAGGTGTTGGGTGTGACAGGGTCGGGGTCAGCGATGTCTGATGGGGTGTAGCCCAAGGGCTTGGAATTGAGGACCCCCTCAACTTCTATAAGCACAGTATGCAGGACATCTACAGTGACAGACTGAGCACCAATGGTGATTTGGAGGGCTTGCTTGAGTGATCTTATCTCCCTCTCCCAACAGCCACCAAAGTGGGAAGCACTTGGTGGGTTAAGGCATGGCAAGATCCTCTGGGGGGGAACGACTCCATCATAACATGGCTGTTGGAGGCTATTTTAAGAAGCGGTTAGTTGGACTCTGCCAACATCTCTTTTGTTCGCTTCAGAAGGTCAACCACCTCCATCTCACTAGGAAGGGAGGACTAGCTGTCATCAACTTAGAAATTTCTGATGACAATCTGCTTTGCATCTGAGCTATACTCCTTTTCACCAGCCTGAGCAGCTCTCCTCAGGCCATATATCACCACAACCGGTAAAGGGCTGTTTCCAAACACACAGACCTTGATCCTGTATTCATCCTGTATGTCCTTCTGAAGTTCACTGTCTTGGAACCAGAGAAATCTGAGGTAATCTCTGTTGTCCTCTCGAGCCATGAAACAATAAAACATTTGCTGTATATCAGTGGTCACAGCGATGGATTCTTCACAAAAATGCATGAATACTCCCAACGGTGTTGTTGAGGTTGGGACCACTCGGAAGGATGTCATTTACGGATACGCCTTCATGCCTTGCACTTGAATCAAACACTATCCTGATTTTTCCAGGTTTGTGGCTGGTACCCCCCAAATATTGGTAGGCACCAACATTCCTCATGGCTCTGCAAAGTTGTCACGGTTATTGCCTCCATCATTGGTCTCCATCATGCCTGAGCATGTTGTAAGAGTATACTGTATGTCACAGTGTTACCACATTACCAATTACTTTGGTCATCCAGGACCGCTGCTCTCTCAGGATGTTCTTCTGGGTACACTTTAGCAAGACATATGTTGGAGCAGGATCTTGGACTGTCAGTTCCTGTACAGACCTCTGTACACTTACGGCCGAAATACATGGGACATGGACGCGGCGCGACACGTCTGCCGCAGAATGCCTGCAACAGAGCGCGTCCATTATAATCAACTGAAGCTGCTACACGGACCACGGAAGCTGCGCGCACCCGCGCAGGCATCGCCCGGCTCATCTCTATTTTTGCGCGTCTGGTCTATTTTTTCCCCTTTACGCGCGGCTACGCGGCCCTCAAACAGGTAAAAACTCTATAGAACTGTGTAAAAAACGAGTACAATCTGTTTAAAAATGATTAAAATAAATACCTCATTGTACCAGAGGCAATGTGACGCAGCAGAGCGACCTTGTGGGTCTTTTTACATCGCACATTAAAATAAATCAATCAAATCAATGTGTATCCATGATCCTGTAGTTAAAACGATCTAGTTAATTAATTCAGTACCAGTTAAGATCGCCTACACTTCCAAACCCTGCATAAACCAACTGCATTAGGCTATCACTTGGCAGAACTCAAAAAAACAGTGAATCCAATCATCTATGTGGCACGCAACCACACACTACAAAGACGGAGTCTGTGTAGCAGGTAAAAAACCCCGCTCCGCCCCGCCTACGTGACACGTCGCGTCCGTGTCCCATGTATTTCGGCCGTTAGATGTCACTTCATTTGAAGTATTTGACTCTGGCTCCCTGCCATGCAAATCCACCGGAGCAGAGGGTTCTGCATTTCCTGGAGGAGGGCCAGGGTGTAGCGCAGAGACATGTCTGTCACTGTCACACTCACTGCACTTAAGGTGCACTTCACAGTTCTTTGCTTTATGCTTTGCGGATGCACAACATTTAAAGCAGTAGTTCCTCTCTTTCAGGTAAACTTAGCGTTCTTTGAGAGGCTTGCCTCTGAAGCTATGGCACTTGGCAGGAGGGTGAGGCTTTTTAAGGAGTGGGCAGTGTTTCTCATAGTCTGCTGACATCTTCCCTGAAATGCTGGCCTCACTTAGCAGACACTTTCCACTCCTGTTTTTCTAACAGAAACCTGTGTTTTGCTTTGATTCTTCTCAGGTCTCTTTGTCTGTGGTTGTCCTGGTTTGATTGCGAATGAATTGTGCAAAGAATGTAAAAGGTGGGTTCGTTACCTGGTGTTTGTCCTTGAATTGTGATCCTAGAGCAATACATATGGCATCTTTTCCACAATGGGATTGATCCCACGTGCCGTGTCTAGATATGCAAGGCTGGGTATGTACCCCTCTTCCTTGGCTAGTTCAAGCTCCAAAAGCAGATCACCAAGCTCTCAAAGTTTCACATTATCTTTGTTGGAGATTTTTGGGAACTCCTCAATTTTCTTGTATAGTGTGTGTTCAATTGTTTCAGGTGCTCCATAGGTCTCCTCCAGCCTTCTCCTCACCATGTAGATGCCAATCGCTGGGTTATGCACATGCACAGAGCTGATTCTGCTCAGATGACTGAGGCCCTAGCCACTTCACCAGAAGATCAAGTTGTTCTCTTGCTGACAAGGCCAAATCTTTGGTGAGGCTGATGAACAATGATTTCAATCCCCAGTAATTTTGTGGGCAGTCATCAAACTTTTGGAGAGCTGATGCCCCCATTTCATGCTGGATCAGATATTTTACCATATCTGGCATGGCTGTTGTCTCAGTAGAGGAGTTGTGTAGAGCTGTTGTCTGAGGAGGCTCACAATATTCTTTTGTAGTTGGCCCTGACTGCGCTCAACAGTGATCTTGGAGGGCAGTGGGATGTGCTCTGGGATCTGTCAGTCGCCTTCCAGAGGCTGGAAATTAAGTTCTTGGTACGTTTACAGGGATACAAGTCATTAGAGAGAACTTGGTGTCTAGCTGTAGAAGTGTTCAACTCTCCCCAAGTGTATCAAGACACCCTGTGACAATGGTGACTGGGAAAGGCTTTGTACATACTCCTGGATGCACTGTGCAGGCTTTAGAGAGGTAACTGGAATGTCATCTCCCCTTTGTGACTGCTTTTCTTCTTGCTCAACTGCAGCTTCCAAGAAAGCTGCCTCAGCTGAGGCCGCAGCTGCTTCTCTCTCTAGTTTCAGGAGGTGCAATTGAGCCTACAACTCTGCCTCCTTACAAGCTGAATCTGCAGGAAGGTATGCTTTTTCCCTCATCAACTTTGCTTCTTTCTCAGCAGAGGACGCGCTTGCTTGTGCAGCTTCCGTCTGATCCTGTGCCTTCATGGCTGCTGCACTGGCTGATGACCTAGTGGACCTTGCTGAGGATCTGGAGTTTGGGCAGTGAGACCTCGTTCCCATGAAATGCTGGTCTTCTGTATTATCATGGCGCTGCATCTCATGTGTTTGTCAATCAACGAAGAAGACATGAAGCTTGCAGTTGTAGTACACTTTGGAGTAGGTGAAATCCACTGAGTGCATACCTTTTTCCCACAGCGAAGCCAAGGGCATCACGAGGCAAATTCAGGTCAGGCAGGCAGGCAGTCAGTCAGTCAGTCAGTCAGTCATCTGTCACTTCGTGAGATGATGTGCTTCGTGAGATGATGTGCTTCGTGAGATGGCCTCTAGATGCCGTCTTTGACTGCGAGATGCAGGGTTTCCCATACAGAAACACAAAATCAAAAGTTGGTAGAAATTGATCTAAATCGATCTCTGATGCACGCATCACATCATGTTTGTCATTTGGAGATGCACAGACCAGCAGCATTGAACTCAATCCACAGAGTTTCCAGGTGTGAAAACACAAGTGAAACTTAACATTCCACAATTTGCTCCAAACTTGCCTGTTGTAGGAGGTCTGTACAGGATCTGAGCTTGTTACTATTCTGTCCTTGTGTCCCATAAGGGGTTTCAACAGACTATATTATAGAGCAGGGCAGCAGAGGGTGCTCTGAGTTTAGCTGTCAGCACGCATCACTTTTGCGGCATACAGGGAAGTTCAGAGGTCAGAGATAGAGCTATAGTGCCACGAAGAGATGATGAGCATTGCTGACCACGGTGTTAAATGTTTTGCACAGGTAAGAACTGCTATGGTGACAAAAGTAAACTCTTAAGTGTTATGGACATTGGTTTGGGGTCGGATACAAAGGGAATTTGAATGTGTGGGGCCCGGGATGTGAGTATGTGCTGAAAGTATAAGTGAATCGCGCTAGCGATTAACATTAGCAACTCGCGCTAGCGGTTAGCATTAGCGATTCACAGGCTAATATTAGCATTGGCGATTAGCAGGGGTAATTCACAGTGTAATGAGTATTAACGGTTAGGGCTAGCGGCCATTTTGATTCGGTAAAGTCCGTGAAATGTTTATGTGTTTTGTTAATAGCATTTTACTGTGTCTCGTAGATGATGTTATTTGTGTTCAGAGTGTTTAAAAGTAAGAATATTGCTAGAATACAGGCAGTTAGCCCGCCAAGTCAGACCTGTAACGTTAAGCCTGTAGAAACATAGGCTGGAAAGCTAGGTTTACTCTATTTCCCTGCCAGCAGATATAATGGGTAACAGGGCTAGTTAGACTGGCTAGGTCATCCTGTAAATAGAGGTTAATGTATAATGTGATGTTTTGAATTAGTTAATTGAGCAAGAGACATTTATGGAACTTAAAATATTTGTATGGCTATATATGTTCAGTGTTGTTTCTGTATTATGTAAAAGATGTCAAGGTGCAGCTTAAACATGTAAATGTTGGTAGCAGGGCGTACTAGATGGTTAAAATAAGTGAAGTCCATTGAGTGTATGTGTAAAGTATATACAGGGAAGTTCAGAGGTCAGAGATAGAGCTAGTGCCACGAAGAGATGATGAGCATTGCTGACCACGGTGTTAAATGTTTTGCACAGGTAACCCCCCTATAAATAAATGTGTTGCACCAGTTTGGGCCCAGCGCTTCATTCAGGACATGTAACATCCTCACCTAATATGCCAATATCAGGCTAGACAGATAGCTAACTTAATCATGTCCAATTAAGACTTGAAGCATGAGTGAGTTTCAAGTCTTATCTTGCTGTTTTTTCTCTTCACTTTGATTTGTCCCATTAGACATCTATTTATATTTTCTTGTAAAACTGAAAAACAATACAAAAGGTGTAAAATTACAATTAGTTTTCCATTAGGTTTTCTTTTCTACTACAGGTACATTGTGGGTAAGTCTAGGTAAGTATTAATATCTGACTGACAGGTAAAGGCCTTTGATAATGAGATGGGACTGACCTGGTAGGTTTCTCCTGTCTTGAAAAGGTATAAAGCAGCAGACATTTCTACGGTCTACAGTTAGATATGATGACAGCTGTGTACAGGACAGCAGATGACAAATGTTAAATTGTGTGTAACATGTAAACTTTGTTGTGTCATTTATAAACTTATATTGAAAGGTTCCTGGATATTCTGTGTGGGTAGGGGAGTGAATGGTAAGTTTGGGTTGCTTCTCACATTTGTTAAT
The DNA here is from genome assembly GCF_046629955.1 of Centroberyx affinis. Taxonomy (NCBI): domain Eukaryota; kingdom Metazoa; phylum Chordata; class Actinopteri; order Beryciformes; family Berycidae; genus Centroberyx; species Centroberyx affinis. The sequence goes on along the minus strand of NW_027279174.1, from coordinate 39,538 downwards.
TTTCTTTACACTTGATGATCATTTCTAAATGAAAGCTCAGCAAAGCAGTGTTAGTAGGGTGTCCGTTTAAAGCTTAACAAATACATTTTTCCAAAATGCTGTCTTTGAAAACTCTACCAAATGTTTAACTTTGAGATAAATAATGAGAAGCATTCAAATTAATTCATGTGCACACTAATTATTGTTTTGTGAACTAAAACAAGGATAATGGTCAATTCTACTCTATCTTATTTCATTCTTGGGGCTTATATGCATGTTGGACCTTTGAAATACTTTTATTTTATGATAACTGCATTGTTATATATTGCAATTGTTTTTTCCAACACAGCACTCATTGTGGTTATCTGTATGAATAGAAGCTTACATGAACCTATGTATCTTTTTCTGTGCAGCCTGTTTGTAAATGAACTGTATGGTAGTGCAGGGTTGTTTCCATTCCTTCTGGTTCAGATAATCTCTGACACTCACACTGTTTCTGCCTCATTTTGTTTTTTGCAGATTTACTGTTTATACACATATGCCTCTGTAGAGTTTTCCAACTTAGCCCTCATGTCTTATGACAGGTACCTTGCTATCTGCTGTCCTCTACAATATAATACACGCATGACATCTAACAAGGTCTCTGTCTTTATTGTTGTGATATGGTTGTATTCTTTTCTCAAATTCCTGATCACTCTATCCTTGAGCATTCGTTTGACACTGTGTGGAAACATCATAAACAGTGTGTATTGTCACAACTACCCCATCGTCAAGCTGGCATGCTCTGACACCAGAGTAAATAACATCTATGGACTCTTTGGCACTGTTTTAAGCATCTTAGTCCCTCTATTTCCAATCCTTTTTTCTTACATGAAGATTCTTCAGATTTGTTTTGCCAGTTCAAAAGAGACCAGACAAAAAGCTGTTAGCACCTGCACACCTCACCTTGCTTCCCTTCTGAACTTTTCCTTTGGGTGCTGCTTTGAAATGTTGCAGAGCAGATTTGACATGACCAGTGTGCCCAGTGTGTTGCGCATTATCTTATCACTGTATTTTTTAACAATCCAACCGCTTTTCAATCCTATCATGTATGGAATGGGAATGTCCAAAATACGAAAGATATGTAAAAATCTGGTGTATTGCAAAATGTAGACTAGTCCCAGGGTTTCTATGTAAGTGTACTAAGTCTAGAAAAGTAACAGAAATTAATTTGGTATTTTCTAGTCTTGAAAAATTATTTTGCAAAAAATTGCAAAAATAATTGCTGATAATGCCTGACTGTCATTAACTTAATGTGGAGTGTAGTATGTTGACATAAAATTGACATAAAATTTCAGTAATGAATTTAAACAAAATATTAAACAGATGAAATAAGCTAAGACAAGAGTCAGTGGGAAATGTTGACAACTTTTTTATTCCACTTATATTAATGTCCTACACTGTCCTGTTTTTACAATGTAACCAGTTATTTATATTGTTTTATAGTAACTGCTTTAATCAAACCCAAAATCAGATCGCCTCTCATTCATAGTTGGTGGACTTGGTTGGTGGACTGCCCATTGGGTTACCAGGTTTCTGGACAGTATGATTTTTCTCTCAGCGGGCCAGGCACATTCCCTTTAAGAGAAGTACTCGCCTTTAACTTGTAAATTGTAAATTGTAAATTCTATCAGCCTATACAGAAACGTAGCACCTAAAAGCTGCATGTGCCATATTTCCAACTATACTGGGTGTTTCAACAGTAGCCTTACATTTTATAAACATTCTTAATACTCACTGTATTATTAAATATTTTCCTGCTTGCAGGTACATCTTTTATTTATGGACTATTGAATGTTGAATTATTTTGGTAAAAATAACTACAGTAATACAGCTTTGTGCTTCAACGTTAGGTAACGCTTTATATTACAGCTCGCTAATTACGGTGTAACTAGTTTGTAATTATGTGGCACTAATAAAATAACAATGTTGTAGTTACAGGGTAACAAAACAAGAAGTCCAATAACAATTTTGTAACAAGGACGCTGTCGGGGGCTGACAGCGTCCTTAAGTCCTTAAGTCAAATGTAATAAAAATCCATTCAATAATCACACAATAAGACTCCAGGGTTAATCTTCCTAATTATATTGGTTGTATGTCCCAACTATTTTTATTTCGCCAAATAATCAAATTTTTCCTTCTGGGCTAATCTTCATAATAATAAAGGTTGCATACCTTAACTAGTATAGTATATAGTATAGTATATAGTTAACCAGTTAAGTATGTTATCATTATTACTCGGAAATACTCCAAAATGAATGGATATAATCTAGGGATTATCTCCCCAATAATAAAGGGTATGCACCTTAACTATTTTTAACACTCAATAATAAATTTAACTAATTAACTATTTTATTAATAATAATCACAGAAAGTGCAAACTTCATACAAATCTCCATAATTGCCTGAACAATTCTCTTGACAAATTTCAATACAATATAATGCACCATTGGTGAGATATGGGTCCAAATAGCATGGACATGAATTTAATTAGTTAATTAATAATAAACATCGAACAAAAAGTTCGGAACTTTGTGTTTGGTAGATTATTTCTCTGTTGTAACAATGCTTCTTGGCAATACAGTTTATTTCCCTTTTAAATGGTGCCCCATTTGTAAGGAACATGCATTTGTGGGATGAGCAGCACAGAAAAATGAGCAGCACAGAAAAATGAAAATCTTCTCTGCCAATGCCAAACAGCTTATGCTGCTGTTGCTATTGACTCTTGTTTTGAGCTTCCGGCACCCCCAGGTGCTGACAATCAGGTACCTGATTGGCACCTGCACTGGAACCTGAACATGTGGAGCAACGTTATGTTCAGCGATGAGTCCAGATTCTGCCTACAGAAGTTGGATCGTAGGGTCAAAGTGTGGAGAAGACGGGGAGAACGCTGTGCTGATCGCTGCACCGATAGAGTAACACCTTTTGGTGGAGGCGGTGTGATGGTGTGGGGCGGCATCTCCATCACTGGAAAAACAAGGCTTGTCATCATCGGAGGCGATCTCAATGCAGAGAGATATCGAGATGAGATTCCGCAACCGGTGGCGATCCCATATCTCCACAGTCTGGGACCGAACTCCATCCTCCAAGATGACAACGCTCGCCCCCACAGAGCGGGGTTTATCAGAGACTACCTCCAGAATTTGGGAGTAGAGAGAATGGAACGGCCTGCCAACAGTCCTGACCTCAACCCAACTGAACACTTATGGGATCAGCTTGGGTGTGCTGTTCGTGCTAGAGTGACCGACACAACCACGTCGGCTGACTCGCGACAAATCCTGGTTGAGGAGTGGAATGCCATCCCACAGCAGTGTGTGACCAGGCTGGTGACCAGCATGAGGAGGAGGTGCCAGGCTGTTGTGGCTGTGTATGGTTCTTCCACACGCTACTGAGGCTCCTGACTGTTTGTTAAATGAATAAATTGTAAAATTGCCAATATGTCTTGTTTCTTCCTTGTTACTGATAGACTTCAATCATCCAATCCACCAAACAACACCGAACAAGAGTCAATAGCAACAGCAGAATAAGCTGTTTGGCATTGGCAGAGAAGATTTGGCAAATTTTACATGAGCGCAACCCACATACTCAGCTGTGCTGCTCATCCCACAAATGCATGTTCCTTACAAATGAGGCACCATTTAAAAGGGAAATAAACAGGCTTTCCAACGGTATAAAATGTATTGCCAAGAAGCATTGTTACAACAGAGAAATAATCTACCAAACACAAAGTTCCGAACTTTTTGTGCAATGTTTAGTTACAATAATCATAAACACATCAAAATCAGTAGAGTTCTTCCTCTAGGGATCATGAAACAAGAGAACATGCCATTGCAATCCACATCCTGTACATTGCAGCCACACACTGTTGGGAACTGCTCCATGCTAGAAAACACTGAGATTGAAATCATCTAATTGTGGGGTGTCCTGGTGGCTCAGTGGTCTAAGGCTCATATCACGTAACTATGACATTGTGGGTTTGAATCCAGCCCGGGACCTTTGTTGCATGTCATCCCTCACTCTCTTTCCTGTCTCTCTTCAATGTAAAACTATCAAAAAAATCTTTAAATCATCAAATCGAGCTGCGGACACTCGAAAGTAGGAGAAGTGCTTTTCTTCATCCAGCTCACGCATCTGCTGAACTAGCATGTTGTACTCGCCCCCCTCCTCTCTTCCTTTGGTCAGCGAACGCACCGACCTTCTCCTCTTCCTTCGCCTAGAACAGTGGTTCCCAAACTTTTTCTGTCAGGCCCCCCCCCCCGCGACACCCCCACCCCACCACCCCAAATGTGCCACAGCCTACCGTCTTTCTTAGTTGTAAATTAATTGCACTATGATACTAAACTCTCAGTTGTTCAGTTTGTTTTACTGAAAAGAATAATTAAAATCAATTTCCAAATGTCACGACCCGGCTCAAAGGAAGGACAAAATGTGGAGACCACACATGACTCTTTAAAGTACAATACATTTATTTAAGTAAGCTAAATTAAGTATGCAGTCAGTTCATCAGTAGTGTGTGTAGTGTATGGATGTGTGAACATGTATGGGTGTAAGAAGACCAAAATGAATCAAAGTCCAACCAAACCAAGTAATCTAGAGAGGAGAGAGAGACTGACTGCTCAGGCACCCATATATACTGAACAAAAATATAAACGCAACACTTTTGTTTTTGCTCCCATTTTTCATGAGTTGAAATAAAAGATCTAAGACTTTTTCTATGCACACAAAAGGCTTATTTCTCTCAAATTTTGTTCACAAATTTGTTTAAATCCGTGTTAGTGAGCACTTCTCCTTTGCCAAGATAATCCATCCACCTGACAGGTGTGGCATATCAAGATGCTGATTAAACAGCATGATTATTGCACAGGTGAGCCTTGGGCTGCTCACAGTAAAAGGCCACTCTAAAATATGCAGTTAATAGAATAGAAAGGTTAATAGAAATATAAAGGAATGATAGACAAGTCTACCAAAGGACATCTTATGACCAAGGCGCACATGACAATGCATCTGCAACTACATTTTCTTTGCCCTTAATATGACGTATGTCCAAATGATAAGGTTGCAAGAACAAGGTCCATCGCATCAACCTTTGATTCGGATTCTGAAGTGAACGCAAAAAGGTTAACGGGTTATGATCAGTATATACCACCAAACGAGAACCTGACCAAACACAAACATCAAAATGTTGAAGGGCCAAAATAAAAGCAAGTGCTTCTTTTTCTATGACTGAGTAATGCCTTTGGTACACTTTCAGCTTCTTAGAGAAGTAGCTAACTGGTCTTTCAACCCCCTTTTCATCCGTCTGTAACAAGACCGCCCCAGCCCCAACATCACTTGCATCAACTTGCAACTTGAATGGCAGGTCCAGCCGGGGAGCTGCAAGCACGGGAGCTGAAGACAACAGGCTCTTCACTTGGTCAAATGCCTGTTGACAAATTGGAGACCAAACATATTTAACATCAGCCTTCAACAACTCAGTCAGTGGGGCCACTACAGAAGCAAAATTGGCACAAAACCCACGGTAATAACCAGCCATCCCCAGGAAACGCAACAGCTCCCGCTTAGTGGATGGAACAGGAAATGCCTGTATTGCCAAAACTTTTGCATGAATGGGACGAACCTCCCCTTGCCCCACAACCTTACCCAAATAGGTTACTGTAGCTTTCGCAAACTCACATTTGGACAAGTTGATAGTCAAGCGGGCCCAAACCAGCCTGTCAAATAAAGCCTGTACTCTCTTAAGATGTTCTTCCCACATGTCACTATAAATTACCACATCATCCAAATAAACTGCACAGCCCTCCAACCCACGCACAACTTTGTTCATTAACCTCTGAAATGTGGCTGGGGCATTTCGCAGCCCAAATGGCATGACGGTGTAAGAGTATAGACCTGCTGGTGTCACAAAAGCACAAATTTCTCTGGCTCTTTTAGAAAGGGGAACCTGCCAGTAACCCTTAAGAAGGTCAAATTTGCTGACATATTTGGCCGCCCCCACCTGATCAATACAATCCTCCATCCTTGGGAGAGGAAAAGAATCGGGCTTTGTCACTGCATTAACCTTTCGAAAATCAGTGCAGGGCCTATGTGTGGAATCGGGTTTACTAACCAAGAGACAGGGAGAAGCCCAACTAGATGAAGAGGGTTCAGCAATACCATTTTCCAACATGTATGACACTTCTGAGTCTAGTATTTTCCGCTTTTCTGGAGAAACCCGATAGAAGTGCTGAGTGATGGGCTTAGCATCCCCCACATCAACATCATGTTCTATTAAATTAGTACAAGTAGGAGTGTCTGAGAACAAACCTGGATAACTTTGAATAACCTCGACCAGCTGTTTACATTTATTGTCATCCAAATGTCCTAGTAGTGTATTTAACTTTGCTAGAGTTTGTGAATTTTTAAGCCGTGGTTGCAGCACCCCTTCACCAGACATTTCCCTCTTCTTCAAGTGCTGACATGGACGTATTTGCTATTAGAACTGGATAACCTTGGGCAGCCTCACCCGAAGGAGCACGCGCATAACAAGGTTTGAGCAAATTAACATGACAGATTTTATTCGACTTTCTTTTATTTGGCATTTCGATCAGGTAATTTTGTTCTGAAACCTTACGGATTACATTGCATGGACCAAAGAATTTCGCCTGAAAAGGGGAATTAACAAGCGGCAGCAGAACCAAAACCAGGTCACATCGCTCTACTCTGCGGTCAAACAATCTTTTCATTTTTTTCTGAGAGGCTTGTAATTTTTGTTTTGCCATTTCCCCAGCCTCGTATAGTCTTTGCCTGAAACCATTAACATAAGTAATCAAGTTCTGTGGGGGGTCAGTCGACATCCACTGATCATGCACCACAGACAAAGGACCATGGACAGTGTGTGCAAAAACAAGTTCATTGGGACTAAATCCTGTACTTTCCTGGACAACTTCTCTAGCTGCCAACAAGAGCCATGGTAAACCCTCCTCCCAATCTGCCTTCAACTCTGTGCAGTAAGCGCGCAGCAACGATTTTAAATGCTGATGAAAGCGTTCAAGTGCACCTCGGCTCTGTGGATGGTATGCTGAGGCCTTATTATGCTTTATGTGAAGTTGTTTGAGAACTTGTGCAAACAACCGAGATGTAAAATTTGACCCTTGATCACTCTGTATTATTTTGGGGATCCCAAACACAGATATGAACTGGCTGATGGCCTTGACTACCGATTTTGCAGAGATTGTACGCAGTGGATAAGCAGCCGGATATCTAGTTGACTGACACATTACAGTTAACAAATAAGAACAACCTGACTTGGACCGGGGAAGAGGGCCCACACAGTCAATAATCAGATGTTCGAACGGCTGACTAACTGCAGGTATTGGATACAAAGGAGCAGGTTTTATAGTTTGATTAGGTTTGCTTGTAACCTGTCAAGTGGGACACGTCTTTATATATGCAGAAACATCACGTTTTAAACGTGGCCAGAAAAAATACTGGAGCACACGATTGTAGGTTTTTTTCACACCCGTATGTCCTGCAACATTATCATGAGCTGTCTGAATTACTGATGTCCTAAATTTTAAAGGCAGTACAATTTTCACAATAGGATCACCACTGAATGCCTCCCCATGAGGAGCCCACACCCTAAGCAAGCGATCATCCTGGAGGAAATACCCCTGCCTAACTTTTCCCACCTGAGATGTAGGCAAAACCAGGTCGTACATGTCCTTCAGAGACTGGTCCTCTCTTTGTTCTTTCACCAGCTCTGAACGAGAAACAGAAAGATCAGTTGGCACTGACAATGCAAACTTTTTTACCTCACAAGACTTTTCTGAAACCGCATCACTATCAGCCAGAGCAGCAGTCATTGCACGAGTCACGGCACAGACTGTAGACACAGCTTGCTCTGATTCAGTGACCCCTTGCGGTTCTGGAGCACAGACTGTAGAAACCGCCTGCTCTGGTTCAGCGACCTCTGGAGGTTCTAAGGATGAAACACATGTATTTTTTGTTTGCATTGACACATGAGGTATTTGTACACTGCCTGGTCTTACATCATCTGGCCACACACGGCCACCTGCCAGGTCATTTCCTAAAATGATGTCAACTCCTCCAACTGGCAGTTCCGGAAGAACACCAACCTCCACGTCTCCCTGTACAAAATCACAGGACAAAAACATTTTATGCACAGGCACAAAAAGGGTTTGCAGACCCATCCCTCTAACTGGAACACAGCCCCCTGTGTCTGAACCTGGAGAAAAAGGCAGGATCGCCTCTCTCACAAAGGTATGCAAAGCTCCTGAGTCCCTCAAAATTCTGACTGGAACTTTCTTGTCACTCCCAATTAGCGTTACAAGTCCGTCAGACATGAATGGAGCATAACCCAAGTCAATCTCAGAGGTGTCTATTGGCTTAACCTGCATTCGAAATGGAGCCACCAGTTCTGCTGCGTCACCAACTGTGGGATTATGAACAGGTGCAGCCAAACCAGCCGACTTCACATGGGATCTTTTTTCCAAGGGCCCTTTTGATGGCAATAGTTACACACATTTGGATCACTTTTTCCATTAGGCTGCTGTTCCAACTTTGGGGACAAAGAATCTGCTTTCTGGGATTTGTCACTATTATACCGCTCACCAAAGATACGCTTGTGTGTCACCACATATTCATCAGCCAGCACTGCAGCCTCACTAGGACATGTGACTTTATGTTCATTAATATATTTTGCGATGTAATCTGGCACAGACTGTTTGAACTGTTCAAGAACAACTAGATCACATAACTTATCAAATGTTTTTACACCAGATGAAGAGCACCAGCGATTAAAATGTGAGATCAAATCCCGTGCAAATTCCACGTGTGTTTGTTTACCAGTCTTTCGCCAGCCCCTGAAACGTTGGTGATATACTTCAGGAACTAACTCATATGCCTTCAAGACAGCTGATTTTACCGTATTGTAAACTTTACAGTCCTCAGCAGATAGAGTGGAGTAAGCCTCTTGTGCTTTACCTGTAAAGACACTCTGTAACATTAGAGTTCGCTCCTCATCAGGCCAGCTTCTTGAATCAGCAACACGCTCAAACATACAAAAAAAAATCTCGACATCCTTTTCACTAAACTTTGGCAACAACCTCAAGTTACTTGCAACATCAAAACGTGAACCAGTGGTTACCTCATTTAAAACAGATGCCGACATTCTACCTTCTTAATCAATGCCAATTTTTGCAGTTCCAAATTCAATTTCAGTTGTTCCTTTTTATATTTGATTCTTTCCAACTCCTTTTCATGTTCTAACTTCAAAAGCAGCAATTCCTTCTGCTGTTCAAATGTTAAGCCAGCCATACAAGTACTTACACCACTCTTACCTCCCCCATCCATCAGCACACCATCTTCTTGCAAGTTAGCCTTTATGATACTCTTCAGGTTTTCCTTTGTACGCCTGGGCTCAACTTCAACAGAGTAATGCTGAGCAATCTTCATCAACTGTTCCTTGGTACATTGCTCCAGCAACTCATCAGAGGGAGACTGAATGAAATCTTCCACAAAGTTAGCCATAACCACCAACCAAATCTAGCAACCTAGATAATTAAGTTGAGGTAAACTCTACAAAAAAACCTTTGCGCTATGTAACAAGTGGCCAAAAGAACTGGAGTCTCCCCATCCTAAAGTAACTAGTAAGATTAACTAGCTAACTAAACTCATCCCTAGTCTTCGGACAGATACTTGTGGCGGGTACTTATTCACTGTAACTCAGTGGCACTGGAGGGCAACTGCATACAAACAGCGACCCCCCAAGAAACCCTGAATGTGATCCCGAGCCAATTGCTCTAACCACTTTCTCCGTCACACTAAAAAACACCCCGCAACAGACTCTCTAGTAGAACCTGCTGCTACACCTCACAGAGGAGAACACCAGTCAAACTAATGCCACACCAAACATTTTAGCACTACCTGTTTACCTCAAAACAATGAGCCCAAAATGGATTAGATTAATGCTCCCCAAACTAACAAAACACTACTGTCATGTGTGATACTCCACCCAAAAGTAGCAAAGAAAAACTAATACTACCAAAATCTGATCGGACGAGCCCCCATTTTGTCACGACCCGGCTCAAAGGAAGGACAAAGTACAATACATTTATTTGAGTAAGCTAAATTAAGTATGCAGTCAGTTCATCAGTCAGTAGTGTGTGTAGTGTATGGATGTGTGAACATGTATGGGTGTAAGAAAACCAAAATGAATCAACCAAAGTCCAACCAAACCAAGTAATCTAGAGAGGAGAGAGAGACTGACTGCTCAGGCACCTGGAGAGGCGAGAGTCGAACGTTTCTCCAAACAACACACAAACATCGACACTTTCTGTAGGTGTTTTAGGTCTCTAATCTCTAATCTCTATGTGAGGGATCTGCATGCAGCCCCTCACTAAACAGGTGTACGTTTCTGTGCACACACATACATTTCCATACATTTTACATGCATACATTCAGACACTAAGTCTTCATTCTTTTGTTCATTCTTTTGGTGTTGTGTTTTACTAAAGATGGATCCTATTTAGTTTAATGCATTAGCTGGATTATTTTCAAGAGATGTTTCTGGTTGTGCTTCGGGTTTGTTTCTGATCATCCACTCTCTCTCTGAGGTTTACTTCCTGCTTCAGCATTGTCGTGGAGGCGCGCCCATGAGAGTGCTGCTGACAAGGCCCTGGTGATTTCAATCAGCCTTATTGGGGGAAGACCAAGTGGACTGAGGAGAGGGGGGGGGGGGGGGGGGAGGTTGTAAGGGAGTTAAGTTGTGTGTCTGATTGTTTAGGGATTAAATGTATAGTTGGGCAAAATGTAAATGTTTATATGGTGTTGGAAAAGAGTGTGTAAAGATAAAATGTTAAGTACTTAACATATGTATATATTGTTGCAGCTTTTCTTGTAAATGTCAGCCCTATTGTATTTGCAGTGGTTGGGCTCAGGGCATTTATATACTGGGGGGTATTCAGTTGTCGGGTGCCTGGTTGTGGGTAGAGGGGAACCCCTGTCCCTCTGTATTGCTGTTTTGATTTTGTAAATATGGCCATGTCAAAAGTGCAGTAAATGAGAGTTTTGATGAACTTGACGTCTGAGTGGATGCTGTGCTTCTTCCTCCTCGTGGAACATCTCAGCAGCAGCTGCTATCCTGCAGTATGTAAGGGGTACTCCACCACCGAAACCGTACACTCTATAAACAGATATCTGCATATGAGACATCGTTTCTCGACTCCGACTCCATTCTCGCGTCTCAAGTCGCTAATCGGACTGTAAACAATGACCGGCGCACGGAAGAGGAAGTCTTGGCTACACCGGAAACCCCCAAATATTGGCCGTCGCCCCCCAGAGTCTGATCGTCCTCAGACCGATAGACGATGGGTTCAGAGATTGGCATCCTCCCAATCCTGAAACTGCCCAGTTGGTCTATTGACCAGCGAGTTTATCATTTTCCAGTGATGAAAATATCTGTCTTTCTGCCTGTCTGTCTTTCTGCCTGTCTGTCTGTCTCTGCCTGTCTGTCTGCAGTCTGAAGGGAGGTCATTACAGTATAACCAGTGGTTAGTCTGCTCAGGCTGATTGGTCTCACTGGTTAACGGCTCCTGCTATAATTTGCTTCAGAGGGAATTAGGAGACAAAGTGGCTAATGGCTTGTTGTGAAGCTAAATGTTCCTGGTCAAACAAACATGTCAAGCTGAAATGACCTGAGGCCTGAGGGACTTCATTATGAGCTACAGTGATCTAACTTCCCCTGACGCCTGGGAACAGGAGCCTGCAGGGTGCACACTGTTCAACTTACAACAAACTAACTTTGTGCAAAATGCCTTTCATTCATGAATATTGAATTAGATCTTTGTTGCATTTTTTTTTTGCTTATTTGTAAGTAAATGTATTTAGGAATGAGTTTTTTGGGGCCAGCAGCAGGTAGGCATCCACTGCCTTGCTCAGAGACACTTCATCAAGGACTATAAGAACTGGACTCTTATGAGGATTACAGTATACACTGTTTAGACCAACATCAACCTTTCTGGCCTGTGACCCTTAAAACAAAGTGATGCCTCCGTTTGATCATTTTAACTGATCAAAAACCAACAGTTTACATGTATGATTATTTAAATTAATAACAAGGTCACCAATATTGCAAGATTATACATTTTCATATGTGTTCCTGCTCTCCTGTCTCAGTTGACAAACTGAAGCTCCAGACTGGGGTTTTTGACAAAGATTAAACAATTTACAGATAGCTATAGCCATCTTTTAGCTTCTCTGGTTATAATATATATGACTATAATATTTCCCTTTTGACTTCTAGGGACAGGTTGGGTCCTGCTCTATCTCATATCTCTTAACAACATATGACCAGTGATGGAGTGGTAAATAAAAGGTGGGTGAACTATGATGACCAATCGTTGATAATCATAAGGCAAACAACCACCAATAGAAACAAAAATCAATTCGATTTTCAGAAAAACATTAATGTTTTTTTTTCTGTCTGTAAAAGATCCTATCCTCATAACTTACATTGTTTTGGTGGTGCTTAATACAATGAATCCCATCAATTTATATCATGAAGAGATTTATATCAGCCTAAAATGGCAGAAAACTATTTCACAAAAAAAAAAAAAAAAGGTTGGTTTGCCCTCCATTGCATCACTGCTCACGGTTCACAGGCAGGTCAGTCTGAAGTTCAGCTGACCGGAGTCTTTAATTCACTTCTTGTTCTTGTTTTATGAACAGACTCAGATTTGTATAATCTGCTGAGTGGGCTGCGTAGTAATGTTGATATATTGATGTATTTATCGCTGATGTACAGAGTTTTTAATTAGCTTTATTAACAGAGTGGCGAGTAGGGCCAAGCATTGCCCAAAGAAGCACTGAGGTAGTGATTGATGTTGTTAATACTGTGAATAACTTGCTGAGTGTATTGTATTATTGTTTTGATTGATGTTTTTGTGTCATGCTTGCCAGGTCAGATCTGCCGTCCCGACCCCTCCCCTACACCCCCATCCCCAAAGGGACCACAATGGAAATAAGCCTCTGGGCTTTATTGTGTTATGCTGACTTTTTCCCTTTATGTTTGCACTCAATGCCTTGGCAGAGCCGCTGTTTTGAAACTGTCAAATAAAATCAATCAATTAATCAATTCTAGTTTTGGGAGAGAGTTGTGAATTTACACAAATGCCGACTGACAGAACCAAGATGAGAGTTCAGTGAATTTAGTGGAAGCCGGATTTTCCCCTTGGTCTAACAGAAGCCACCACATACTAATAAACAACAGGAAAATTAATTACAGAATGGAGTTTGTTCTTTATTTTATTTGTATATTTATGAATACTTTCATAATGTAATAATGAAATGTGATACCCAAGAAAACAGGGCAAATTGACATGCTATTTTATCTTACTAAGATGTTAAATTCAAATTACATTTTGAGGGTGTTGAAATCATTCAACATAAAAAAATAAAACATGTCACTTTTTATTATTCATATAAGAAGAGTTTGGCTCCAAAATGAGATATCCATTTGAAAAAAGTGACACCTACTCTGACAAAACAAACTATGGTAATTTTTAAAGAAGAGTAAGCAAGGTAACTCCACTGTCTTTTAAAAAAAAACCTATTTACTCATTTAAGAAAAAAAGTCATTACGTGAAGTTTATCAATCAGTATCTCTAAAATGTAGAGGATCCAGTCTGTAAAAGTGTCTGATTTAGTCAACCGACAACTTGAGTCATCTAGTATTTGTTTTTATTTTACGCTGTGATTCATTTCAGTGAGCAGCTGTCACACACGAACGTCTCACTTCAGAACCAAACTCTTCACTTCCATCAGACTGGATGTGATCAGAGGGTCACAGAGGGACGACCGGCTGTATTCTTCTGTTCATCACGCTGCTGATGTTGTTCCTGATCTTTGGCAGCTTGATTCCATAGATGATCGGGTTCAGAACAGGAAGAACCAGGAAGCCCTCCATGGACATGATCACTCTGAACACATGGGGAATGTCATGAGCTGCCAGCGCAGGCTGGGCCACTTCAAATACAATACTGAGCACAAAGCTGATGTAGGTCACCAGGTGGGGGACGCATGTCGACAAGGACTTGGCTCTCGCGGTTTTAGACACCCTGAAGGTGATGACTAGGATCTTCACATAACAACCAACAATAACCAGTAAAGACAGAACAACCACAAGACTAGTAAATATGAACTCAATCATGCTGATTAATTTGATATCAACGCATGATAATTTAGTTATGGATCTGTTGTCACAAAATATTCTAGTTACATGGTATCCACACAATGGTAACATACCACTCACTGATAAAAGAAAAGCATATGCCATGAAGGGTAAAAGCCAAGCTACTATTAATAGCGTATAAACTGTAGAATTACTGAGGATGTTATGATACATCAACGGACGCGAGATAGCTGCATACCTGTCATAAGCCATGACTGTCAGTATATTACATTCAACAGAGACATATGTGTGAACGCAGAAGGCCTGTACGATGCAACCTGCTCTCGAAATAACCTGAACATTAGACAGAAGATCGTGGAGGAGCTTGGGATAGAAAGCAGCACACCCACACAGACTGTTGACAAGCAAATTAGCTAAAAAGATATACATGGGTTCATGCAGACTCTGCTTACAACATATCAGGACGAGAATTGAGACATTTAACATGATAATCACCAGGTAACCTGCAAAAGTGATGCAGAAGTAGAGATACTTGAGGTAATCTAGTCCCTTAAAGCCCAGTAATACCAACAGTTCAACCTCAGAGTCGTTTATCATTTTAACTCCAAACAAAACATAAGATTTACATACATTAATATTAAAGGAATAAAGCATAGATCATATTCAGACACATCCACCAAAACAAGAAAGCACTTTGACATAAATATCAGGAAGAATTTTGGCCAATTAAACCTGCAGATAAAAAAGGATGGAGACAGTCAGAGGATTTCATCGCATGGTGTTCCAGTCAGAGGAATGAGGTTCTGCATCCTGTCGCAGCTGAAGAAGCTGTGAGGCTTGGACCGGCACTCTGGCTCTTTTATGTTACATGTTTTAGAGACACAGCTCTCCTAACATGGCCGTCAAATCTCAGGACGCAAACTCTTCCATCTGTTCTGTTGCTATGCAAAACACACCAGTCCTAACCTGGTACTCAGGGATTGTAGACGAAAGTAATCAATCACAGAAGTGAAGCTGAGGCCAGTTTACCTGGTAGATTTATGTGGTCAAGTGACCCCAATGTGACATGACCCCAACCTGACATGATGTGACCCCAACCTGACATGATGTGACCCCAACGTGACCCCAAAGTGACGTGACCCCAACCTGATGTTCAAGGTTCAAGGTTCTTTATTGTCATAAGCACAACAAAACAGTGAGAAGCAGATAATGCTAGCTATGAAGTTCTTGAAACCTAGAGCTAGCCACAACAATGTAAACAAGCACAAAAGTAACCAAATGCAATACACTAGTGCAAAATGGTTAAGTGACCATCAATAAGAGGTAAAAGAAAATATAAAGTGACAGAGTATAATAATAAAAAAAATGTATAATTAAATACAATAAAATAAAAATATGTATGATACACTTTTCAAAATATATGGGCATATGAAATGGAATGAAGATGAGATGTAAAGTTCGGCAAAAGTGGGCAGTGTGCAAGTATGCACGTGTGTGTGTGTGTGTGTGTGTGTGTGTGTGTGTGTGTGTGTGTGTGAGTGAGTTTCTGGGGTGTGGGGGTGGGGTTCAAGTTCAAGTGTTGAAAAGTCTTATGGCCTGGAGGTAGAAGCTGTCCCTGAACCTTCTGGTTTGGGTCAGGATGCTTCTGCACCGTTTGCCAGACGGTAACAATTCAAACAGTTTGTGGCTGGGGTGGCTGTGGTCTTTAATCAGACCACCTCCGGGTGTAGAGGTCCTGCAGGGCTGGAAGCTAGGACCCGGTGATGTGGGGCGCTGTTTTTACCATCCTCTGTAGAGCCTTACGCTCCAGGCGGTGATGCAACCGGTCAGGATACTCTGGATGGAGCATCTGTAGAGTATCCTGCTGTCCGTGCCGAACCTCTTATATACGTATATATATCCTTTATTTAACTAGGAAGTCACATTGAGATTAAAACCTCTTTTACAAGTGAGACCAAGCCAAGACAGGCTCAAACAGCAGCATCAAACACATAACAGGACAACAACATCAAATCACAACAGCAACAATAGGTACGACAAGAATACATTACATAATACAGTTCATAAACAAAAACAAGGCAGCAATATTTAGTCATGTGTTTGTTAGTTGAAGCAACTGCAGCTAACAGTGACCACTTCCATTATTCTAAGTTTAAAATCATTTAAAGAGAAAAGGGACTCAAGTTTGAGATCGGCCTGCTCCTCGGCAGCTGTACGGTCCCTGATGTGCGTTAACATCTCCGTGTCACATAAACAGAGAAAAAAGATCTTGGTTTTGGCCCAGTGAGTAAGACCTGATGCCATCTGTGGGAAATTAGTTTCACTAGGTTTCCATTGCGCTCAATAAGTCAGAGCTACTTGGAGGAGAGAGAGACACATTCACACAAACCAACATGGTGATACAGCGCAGAGTGCCTGTATCTATTTCCTAAGTGTTTTTTTTTCATTCATTTAAAACCTTCATATTTAGGACAACTTATGGAGGGTGGGAAAAATAGCATTTTCCTCCAGTGTTGGGGCAACTATAAATTGGAAATGACGATGCCATTTGGGTTTTGGCCTTTCTGATGTTAAACATTATCCACATAAATGATCAAACTATTATGGTGTATCAGCGGACATAATTATGGTTTTTCATAGACTGCTTCATAGACATAGCACAGTAACTGGAGTGGAAACGTTATTCTGAAACATTTGGTGAGTTTCAGCACTTTGTAGTTTGGCGTCGCCAACTGACAGAGCCAGACGAGAGTTTGTGGGACGACCCGCACAGCAGCGTGTTCCCACCTCGCGTAGGAGAGCGTACATGTTGACGGTATCCAGGCAGTACTTTGCTCAGATCTGCATTCAAATCACCAGCGATGATAAAAGCAGCATCCGGATAGGTACTTTCTTGCCCGTTTACAATCCCATACAGCTCGTCCTGTGCGTAGTGTCAGCATGCGGTGGGTAAACAGCTGTGAGAACAACCACAGTGAACTCTCACAGGAGGTAGGAGGGGCGACATGTGATCAGAAGGTATTCCAAGTTTGGAGAACATCCTTTTGATTTACAGATTTACAAATTGTGGACGAGCTGTTTGCGTGGCAGTCATGTTGAGATGGCACCGGAAGTCGGAAAAGGTGACCCCAACCTGACAGGACCCCAACCTGACACGACCCCAACATGACACGACCCCAACATGACACGACCCCAACCTGACAGGACCCCAACCTGACACGACCCCAACCTGACAGGACCCCAACATGACACGACCCCAACCTGACATGACCCCAACATGACACGACCCCAACCTGACGTGACCCCAACCTGACAGGACCCCAACATGACACGACCCCAACATGACACGACCCCAACCTGACAGGACCCCAACATGACACGACCCCAACATGACACGACCCCAACCTGACAGGACCCCAACCTGACAGGACCCCAACCTGACAGGACCCCAACCTGACAGGACCCCAACATGACGTGACCCCAACCTGACAGGACCCCAACCTGACAGGACCCCAACCTGACAGGACCCCAACCTGACAGGACCCCAACATGACACGACCCCAACATGACGTGACCCCAACCTGACAGGACCCCAACCTGACACGACCCCAACCTGACACGACCCCAACATGACATGACCCCAACATGACGCGACCCCAACATGACACGACCCCTACAGGCATTGGCCTTCTCAAAGCACCAAGCTGGTCGCGGTTTATCAAACATTATGTGCTTGTTATCATTATTCTGTGTTTCAGTGTCATTCGTTGTCTAAATGCTGTTTCAGAGACTTTTCCACCCTGACAAGAATATAACTGTAGTGGATAATACTTTGCCTGAAAATGGTCAAATAAAAAACATCACATTAGCACTAAATGACAGCTTTTGAAAACTTAAATCCAAAATATTGCTATCTGCCTTGGAAAACCAGACTGCTTAGCCTGCACATGAAACGATGCAGCATCTCATGTCTGTGTAAGAGCTTTGTCTGCTGTCTGCTGTCGGCTCCCTGTCTGTATGGCATACAGTACAGTGTGTTGTGGCAATTTGTTTTTAATGGTGTTCTATGTTGTGTGTTTTTCATTGTGTCTTAGAATTGTTGGTAGGTAGGCCCAATAAAACCTTTCCTACAAAATAACCCACAAAATCTGTTGTATCGAGAGAAAGCCTTTTGACAATTAGTTTTAAACGGTTGTGGTCAGAGTTGGACGTCTCGTCGTCAGGAGGATTTTTACATCTCAGTCGGAAGGGGGCGGGGCAACAAGCCGCCACTCATCCAGCTGTCTGTCGGCCTGACGTGTCGCCACGGCAACTCGCTGCAGCAGAGCTTCATAAGAGCTGAAGGGCCGGAGCTCACACCGCTGTGCAGCAGACAGCCGCTGTCCTCCACAACTAATGCTCACACTTCACCTCCTGACTGTTAGCTGCTTGTAAAGTTGGTGATCCTTGAATTTAAGTTAATTTTATGGTTGGACTCATTCTAGGTTTCTCTGGTTAATCTAAATGACTAATATGTAAAATTGTGTTTTTTCCTCACTTCATCCTCTTCACTGTTCTGAGCCGAGCGTTGAGGATGGAGGACGGTTTCTCCTGGGACTCTGTGAACTGACTTCCACTGCAGCCTCACACACTGCAGTTCGACAACCTGGTTGTTGTCGTTGATGTGGTGTGTGTGTGTGTGTGTGTGTGTGTATGCCTGTGTGTATGGGGGAGGGGGGGGGGTTAACATCATGAACAGTTAATAGACTTGAGACTGTCTTGTGTTGTAAGAAAGCTGAGCTCACAGCTGCATTCAATCTACAAAAATGGAAAATAAGTCTGAGATTGTGTTTGTGCTTAAAGGTTTAAATGAAACTCAGATGACCAGACAAATCTATTTTGCATTTGCTCTCATCATCTACCTCTTCACCATCTTTGTTAACTTGACCCTCATTGTTACCATTTTTCTGGAGAAAGTGCTCCATGAGCCGATGTATATATTCCTGTGTAATCTCTGTTTTAACGGAATATACGGCGCTTCTAGTTTTTATCCAAAGCTGCTTCATGACCTTTTGGCCGATGCTCATGTGATATCATACGCCGGCTGCATAACCCAGATATTTGTCGTGTACTCCTATGTTTTCTGTGAATTTACCAATCTGACGGTGATGGCCTATGACAGGTACGTCGCCATCTGCAAACCGCTGCAGTACCGCTCCATCATGACGGCTCAGAAGGTGGGCCGGCTGCTCCTGCTCACCTGGAGCTTCTCTCTGTTCGAGACGGCGGTGGGCGTGGCGCTGACCGGCCGGCTGCCCCTCTGCGGCGTCCACGTCGATAAACTCTTCTGCACGAACTGGGCGGTGGTGAAGCTGTCCTGCAGCGACACCACGCTCAACAACGTCTACGGCTTCCTGCTGACGCTGTCCCACCTGTCCCAGACCGCGCTCATCCTGCTGTCTTACGTGCACATCGTCAAAGCCTCGCTGAGGTCGCGGGCGGACAGGAGGAAGTTCACGCAGACGTGTCTCCCGCACCTGATCACGCTCGCCAACTTCACCGTGTCTCTGGTGTTCGACGTCATGTACTCGCGCTACGGCGGCGGCGGCGGCGGCGGCCTGCAGGCGCTGCGGAACGTTCTGGCCGCGGAGTTCCTGGTGGTTCCTCCTCTCGTGAACCCGATCATCTACGGCATGAACCTCCAGCAGATCCGCTCCAGGCTCGCCCAGACCTTCAGTCACAAGGTCCACGCTCTGCGCTGAGCCTCATCAGACCGTCACAACATTACTGATAGATATCAATAGGTGCTTTCTAAGGATAGTCCTCGGTTGACAGACACTTTTACAGACTGGATCCTTTTTTTTTTAAGATATTGAATGATGGGTTGTGTAATGATGTAAAGTAATGATTTCCCCCCCCCAAAAAATGGATGTATAGTGTTTTGGAACAGAGGTCTTGGTGTAATGTGACATGTGGGCAGGATGATGCTGAGAGTTCAGTGAAATCAGTCAGAAAAGTCAGAAACTGAATCTTTTCTGTTCCTGATGAGAAAAAGATGAGAAAAGGTGAAATGTCATAACCTTTTTTCTGAGTGTAAAACTCAGTTCAGACAGTGACGCCTGCTGTGTTGAGAGATATCATAATATTAAACATGTAAATAATGAATGTGTTTGTCATATGGACAGCTAGGTTGCCATAGTAATGAAGAGCTGGAGTCTGCTGACTCGTCCCTTTGGCCCGCACTGTGTTTCTGTGTTTTATTCCCTTTGCATTTACCTGACTCTGTAATATTATTTTATTCTTTTTCTCATTGCCTCTTATGTATTACTGTTTAGAAAAGCACTATGTAAATACAATTAGATATAATTTATCAAATCTTTACATATACACTGATTCTGGAAAAATAACATTGAAATATATCTGTACAGTTTTTATTTTTCTGTATAAGGTCCTGGATCCATGTTGGATCCTCAGGTGGAGCCCTTTGTTGTTGTAGTCTGTATAAATATTGTATATTATTACTGAGTGATTCATATTCCTGTCATGACAACAAGATATTGCGTTGCAGTATACATGTTTATTACAAACATTCTCCTACTCAGTTATCAGTTAGTTAAATTAAAAAGTTTAATTGCTTTACAGAAAAGGTTTGCTATGTAGAATTCATCTTTTCTGAAACATTTCTCAAGGTTTTATTTATCGTCTAAGAAAGTAATTTTGCTAAACTGTAATAATTTCATCTGTATACCATGACTGTGATCAACTCTTCTTGTCTAAATAAAAACAAAGTATAAAAAAATCAAAAGACCTAATTATTATCGAAAATATTGTTAAATTGATTAAACAATTCTGTAATTTGGACAGAAAACACTGCAGCAACACAGAAACATTTATTATTACGATTCATGTGGTGGGAGTGATGATTAGCATTATTCATATTTTATATAGTTTGTTTTGTTGTTGTGTTATTACTATTATTACTACTACCAATACCACTGATAACAACAGTCATTATTATTATTAGATTAGGTTAAATTAGGTTACACTTTGTTCATTCAAAGGGGGAATTAGGTTTTCATCATGGCCCAAAACTACAAAAAATATACAAAGACAAAAAAGTAAGAAAATCATAGCAAATAACAATATGAAATAAATTCAACGTTCCTTCCGGTTGAGTCACTGGCAGCAGCATCAGAAAGCTTATCAATACATCCTGATCCGATCGTCTCTGGAGAAAGTGAAAAGGACAGAACTTTTCCTTATGAGGCTGCAAGGTTATTAATAATCTGACTTTTAAACTCGCTTTTTCCTAATTGCTTTATTCTCCTTCCTGAAACTCTCAGTTCTTTTAAATCAAGGCTGAAGACTTTTCTGTTTGCCGCTGCCTTTTATTAAATCAAATTATTCACTTCTTACACCGAACTGTAACTTTTATTCTTGTATTTTATACCCGTCTTATTCTCATTTTAACTGTTTCTGTTCAGGATCCCAACAGAGCCGACACGGTCTTGTCTGGGTAAAGCTTACTGCACAGGGAACACTCATTTATCAATCTAACGTAGAAACCAGCGCAGATCCGAGCTCAGAAATCATCTCAGGACACGACACGACAGGAGGTTCAGCTGTGATTCATGAAACGTTCGTATCTCGTCAGTCACAGCTCAGAATGATCGGGCGTTGATAAATGTGGAGGCTGAAAACAAACAACAACAACTCATTTAAATATCACGCCCCTAAATATTCTGGGTTCAGAGGCCACGCCCCCAGAGTTTACCACATGGAGAGGCGTAATACGTCCAAGAAGAGAAACTTCTCCGACCTCCAAATAGAAACTCTAACGTCTGAAGTCCAACTGAACCAGTTAGTTCTGTTTGGCCTGGAAAGTCATCAAAGGAAGTCGGAAAAATGCAGCATGGAAAGAAATCACTGCTGCGGTCAACAGCGTTGCCGTCGACATTCCAGCTGAGGTTTGAATATTTAATTTATAGCCTACATCCGTGATATGTATAGCCTATACATATATATATATATATATATATAATAGTAGCCTAATATAAAGCTTGCATCGCAATTCTTTACATTTAGGTGAAGAAAAAATGGTCAGACCTCAAACAAGTAGGCTATCTCAAAATGAAAGAGAAATTAATCTTACACCAGAAAACTGTTAACACCGTTAATTGCGAACAATTTGAAAATACATATTTATGTTAGGGATAGGCTGTATGACACATAGTCGATGTAGACCTTTACAAAATATAATATTTTGCCATAGGCTACATATTTTTAAGTGATGAATATGTGGCTGCATATGCTTAGATGCCAGTCAGAATACTATATGGTCTAATCCTAACAGGTCTCTGACTCAGCAGATTTACTCTGCTGCACCAAGTCCAGCTGAGTCCAGAACCTGCTACAGGAGTTGAGACTTGACCTGAGATTTGATCGTAGCTCCGCTCTCGTCCAAACTGATAAATGTCGAGCTTTGCGTGGAAATGACCGAACGCCCAGTTTTCTGTCGTACGTTCGTTTGGTAAATGAGGGCCTGTATGTGGGGGGGGCAGAGCTTTACCCTGTATGATCCTCATCCACCTGTGGATGGTGAGGCTTCTGACCAAGAGGAGAATCTGTGATACTCGTCTGCCCTAGGCAGTGAGAAAAACACATGGGTTCACTCACAATGTGCATCTAAAAGTGGGAGCATTTGTTGTGTTTTTTTATCTTTCTATTTTACTTGATTTAATTCTTTTAATGCAATATATGAATTTTATCTTTTTCACTTTGTCTCGATGCTTTTAATGTTTTATGTAAAGCACTTTGAATTGCCTTGTTGCTGAAATGTGCTTTATAAATAAACCTGCCTTGCCTTCTGTTGGCTTCTATTGTTTAGTGTATTTTTATGCCACTTCTTTTATTTTATGTCATCGTTTTAATTTTTTGGTGTTCAGCACTTTGTAACTTTGTTAAGAAAAGTGCCATAAAAATAAAATTATTATTATTCCGACTGAAGCGGCTTACCTTCTGATGAATACCTGGACAAATGAATGAACGCAACACGACTTCATGGCATCTTTTTATTGGTGGATCACCGTGGAAACCACATGGACAGCAGCTGGTTTGCATGCACACAACATTCTAAACAGCTGCAGAAACCATACATTCATATTCTCTTCTGGAGAAACTCGCAAAAATATAGAGCTATATTTCACACTGTTCCTGTAACAGATTCTCATAATGAAGGATCACCATTCATGTGTGTGGGTGAAAAGGACGGGTCGTCCCAACACACACTCCTCATTATGTACGCTGTATTACTAATATAATAACACCTGTATTACTGATATAACAACATGTGTGACGCCATGAAGATGTGATCCCCCCCCCCCGCCGCCGTACAATATTGCTTTTACATAAATATCTTTTGGCAAAATATTAAAATAAATAAGGGATCAGTAGAGGTTGAACGGAGAAGTTAACATTCAACAAAATATATAAAAGCAGAAAGAGGTGATTAGGTGTTTGGTGAGGAGAGCAGAACCTGAGCTCTGCAGTCTGGAGCGGTTCCACCGGTCCAGACCACATTCTGGACAAAGCCGCTGATAGCCGATAATTTGTGCCGATTTTCTGTTTCTATTTAATTTTGACTGTTTTCATGCCAGAAATTCCCAGAATTCAGTGTAATTAGTTGAATCGTACGTTGACATTTTTTGTGTCAATTATTCACAGTTCCCCCCCAAAATGTTCTACCTGCCAGGGGGGAAAACAGCACTGAGACCATCACAGGACACTACAACTCTGCACTGAAACCAACCAGACTAATGAGATTATTGCAGTGTCAGCAGCTCTGTGAGGCCGGTTCAGACTGAAAACCAGATCCTCAGCTCTGTCATGGATCATATCGGACACGATCTGACCGACAGGGCCGATATCGGCAGAACGATAGGAGCCCAGACTCTACTGTCCCGACCGCACATGACCCCAGACTCTACTGTCCCGACCGCACATGACCCCAGACTCTACTGTCCCGCCCGCACATGACCCCAGACTCCACTGTCCCGACCGCACATGACCCCAGACTCTACTGTCCCGACCGCACATGACCTCAGACTCTACTGTCCCGACCGCACATGACCCCAGACTCCACTGTCCCGACCGCACATGACCTCAGACTCTACTGTCCCGACCGCACATGACCCCAGACTCTACTGTCCCGACCGCACATGACCCCCAGACTCTACTGTCCCGCCCGCACATGACCCCAGACTCCACTGTCCCGACCGCACATGACCCCAGACTCTACTGTCCCGACCGCACATGACCCCAGACTCCACTGTCCCGACCGCACATGACCCCAGACTCCACTGTCCCGACCGCACATGACCTCAGACTCTACTGTCCCGACCGCACATGACCCCAGACTCCACTGTCCCGACCGCACATGACCTCAGACTCTACTGTCCCGACCGCACATGACCCCAGACTCCACTGTCCCGACCGCACATGACCCCAGACTCCACTGTCCCGACCGCACATGACCTCAGACTCTACTGTCCCGACCGCACATGACCCCAGACTCTACTGTCCCGACCGCACATGACCTCAGACTCTACTGTCCCGACCGCACATGACCCCCAGACCCCCAGGAGGGGGAACAGACGGTGAGTCGGTGGTTTGGTCGAAGCCGACGGGACGGACGGGACATGGAGCTTTTTAACTGACCGGAGGGAACTGAAGTCCAGCATGAGACACTTTTACAGACCGGATCTGAGAGAGACTGAATGATGAAGGGAGAACTTTGAACAAAATGGAGATGTGGAGTTCTGAAGTCTTCAAATGTTTCGCTGTCAAATCTAACAGCAGCTGAACAGAATCAGCCAGAGGAAAGCTGAACTCGGACAACGTGGATTTCATATTAAACGATGGATCAGTCAGCCTGACAGCAGCGGGTCGGTTCCCTGTCTGCTCCACAGCTCCACAGCTCCACAGCCCGCCCCCTGCTGGCCGCCGCTCGCCATCACACCCAGGAAGCACAGAGCAGAACACACACTCACTGGCCAGAATAATTGGAACGGCAGTTTTCCATAAAACATAAAGAGCCGTCATGTTTGTTCTCAATCTGATGATCTTCGCCGTTTTGTGAATTCCAATTCATGTGCAACTTTTAGATTGTGGCTTGTTTTTTTGAGAACAATTGACAATTGACAATTAATCATAATTAATTATTAATCATATTATTAGCAAAAAATTATAATAATTTATGAAGATTGAGAACAGGAAAAATTGGGGGGGGGGGGGGGGGGGGTTACTCAATATCGTAGAAAATATCACGATACGTGCAAAATATCACAATATTATTGAATATCCGCCCGAGCCTAATTCAGTATCTTTACATTTTTCATTTTTTAAACCTTTTCACGCCAAAAGCTTCCCGGTGTTCAGAGTTTCCACAGACAGGCTTGTTCTGGTCGGGGGGGAAACATGTGGAGTGGGTCCTGTGCTGAATCTGATCACAGTGTCTCATCACAGTCTGACATCCAGCGGTTTCCAACGGCGACCGCCGACCCGCCGCCATCGACACCCAGAGAGACGTTACGACCCGAAACCCTGAGACACACCGGCTGCTGCGGGGGTCAAACCTGTGACCTTTATGTTACGGGACGGTCTGTCCTCCCTGCCGCCGAGGCGATCGATACGGATCGATACGGATCGATACGGATCGATACGGATCGATACAGCTATGACATGTCCCAACAAGAAGAGCTTTGTCTGGAGGATGGCGTTCTGGTGAAGACACAGACACAACAGGGATTCTCTACTCGCCGTTTTACCCATCATGCTCGCTGCTGTATGGTGATCAATAAGCCGGACGTATGCAGAGTAGCACAGCTCTAATACACTGAATTTAAGTAACTATCACAGCACAGAGTTCTGTTTTAATGTAAACAACAACAGGATGAACCGCGAGACACAGACGGCACCGGGCGGCGAGGTGCAGGGGCTGATGGGTAAATACCATATAAGGACAGCGGAGCTAGACGAAGCGGCGAATCAGGTTGTTCCTCTCCGGCTCCAGGAACTCGTCCACCAGAGAGCGAGTGACGCTCCTCAGCTCCTCCTCCAGGGCAGTGACATCACTGCAACACACGGGGGGGGGGGGAGGGGGGGGGTCAGACAGAACAGACAGAACAGACAGAACAGACCAGACAGAACAGACAGAACAGAACAGAACAGACAGAACAGAACAGACAGAACAGACAGAACAGAACAGAACAGAACAGAACAGGACAGAACAGACAGAACAGACAGGACAGGACAGGACAGGACAGGACAGGACAGGACAGGACAGGACAGGACAGGACAGAACAGAACAGAACAGAACAGAACAGAACAGAACAGACAGAACAGACAGAACAGACCAGAACAGGACAGAACAGGACAGAACAGACAGAACAGACAGGACAGACAGGACAGACAGGACAGGACAGGACAGGACAGGACAGGACAGGACAGGACAGAACAGAACAGACAGAACAGAACAGAACAGACAGAACAGAACAGACAGAACAAAACAGAACAGACAGAACAGGACAGAACAGAACAGAACAGGACAGAACAGACAGAACAGACAGAACAGACAGGACAGGACAGGACAGGACAGGACAGGACAGGACAGGACAGGACAGAACGAACAGGACAGGACAGGACAGGACAGGACAGGACAGGACAGGACAGAACAGAACAGACAGAACAGAACAGAACAGAACAGAACAGACAGAACAGAACAGACAGAACAGAACAGACAGAACAGAACAGACAGAACAAAACAGAACAGACAGAACAGACAGAACAGAACAGACAGAACAGAACAGACAGAACAGAACAGACAGAACAGAACAGACAGAACAGACAGAACAGAACAGAACAGACAGAACAGACAGAACAGAACAGACAGAACAGAACAGACAGAACAGACAGAACAGAACAGAACAGAACAGACAGAACAGAACAGAACAGAACAGACAGAACTGACAGAACAGAACAGACAGAACAGAACAGACAGAACAAAACAGAACAGACAGAACAGACAGAACAGAACAGACAGAACAGAACAGACAGAACAGAACAGACAGAACAGAACAGACAGAACAGACAGAACAGAACAGAACAGACAGAACAGACAGAACAGAACAGACAGAACAGAACAGACAGAACAGACAGAACAGAACAGAACAGAACAGACAGAACAGAACAGAACAGAACAGACAGAACAGAACAGACAGAACAGAACAGAACAGAACAGACAGAACAGACAGAACAGAACAGACAGAACAGAACAGACAGAACAAAACAGAACAGACAGAACAGACAGAACAGAACAGACAGAACAGAACAGACAGAACAGAACAGACAGAACAGAACAGACAGAACAGACAGAACAGAACAGAACAGACAGAACAGACAGAACAGAACAGACAGAACAGAACAGACAGAACAGACAGAACAGAACAGAACAGAACAGACAGAACAGAACAGAACAGAACAGACAGAACTGACAGAACAGAACAGACAGAACAGAACCAGGTTTGGCACAGACCTGGTCCCCGGGCCGGAGCAGATCTCGGTGTAGTATTTGATCTTGGGCTCGGTCCCGCTGGTCCTCAGCGTGGCGACCAGGCCGTCCTGCAGGGTGAAGCTCACCATCTGACTGCCCCGAGTCACAGGGAGCACCTGGAGCCAGGAGGAGAACATCTGCTGACCTCTGACCTCTGACCTCTGACCTCTGACCTCTGACCTGAAGCTAAACTACACCTGTTGGATAGACCAGAGCGTCTGCTGTTTTCTATCCATAACGATCAGGACCAGTAGGATCGGTGATAACATTGTTCCCAGAAGTGGAGAACAGACTGAGTTGGTTTCTACTTTAAATAGCTCTGGGTTTACCTGATGGCTGCTTGTCCTTTAAGGAGCAGATCCAGCATGTTACAAACCAGCTGAAGCTTTTACTACAGAAACAAGTCTTGCTTTTCTTTTTGTGCGAAACGGAAATTGGTGGAGTCTACCTTTCTACCTGTTATTGATTATGGTGATGTGCCTCTGCTCACTGACAGAGTGCATCACGTGGCTCTGAGATCCATCACACTGTGGATCTCTCACTCACCTTTAGAACAGACCAGACCCTGTTCTACACTCAGAAGTGAACCGGCCTGCTCAGTCGTTGCTATGTTTTGATTTACAAAGCCATTCTTGGCAAAATCCCTTCTTACTTATCGTCTCTTTTAAACTTGAAATATGGAAATCACAATCTCCGCTCTCAGGACGTTCTGTTCCCAAAGTCTGAACTGAGCTGGGACAGAAAGCTTTAGGTTTCCTGCTCCTCCAGCATGGAGACCTGAGCCTGATCTGAAACTTCTACTGAAGCCAGGCTGTCTGTGTGCAAATGTTCTATCTGATCATTTTAATGTTACTCAGATCTGTGTGTTTTCTAAATGTTTTTTTATGTTAATATTTTGATGAGAGTGTTGCTGCTATTCTTGGTCAGGTCTCCCTTGTGAAAGAGATCCTTGATCTCAATGACAAACCTGGTTAAATAAAAATAAAATAAATAAATCAGTGATGCAGACAGAGGGGCAGCAGGGGGCAGAGGGGGGCAGCGGGGGGCAGGGGGCAGGGGGGGGCAGAGGGGCAGCAGGGGGCAGGGGGGGGCAGAGGGGCAGCAGGGGGCAGAGGGGCAGCAGGGGGCAGAGGGGCAGCAGGGGGCAGAGGGGGCAGCAGGGGCAGCAGGGGGCAGAGGGGGGCAGAGGGGGGCAGCAGGGGCAGCAGGGGGCAGCAGGGGGCAGGAGCGGGACAGTTGACTGAGCTTTATGTGTGTTGTCTAAAAAAAAAAAAAAACTGTTATAACAACCTTTATTGATAAATTGGTTAAATGAAATGAGTCACAGAAAGAGGGGAAAAAAGGCTAAAAGAGGAAATCAATGGGTATTTTTCTCATTAAACATGATTTAGAGACTTAAATTAATTCTCAGGTTTGGAGAAGTGACGTTAAAAAGAATAAAAATATTAGGATGTGAGTATTAACCAGGTGAGAAGAGAGGGATGTGTATGGAAACGAAGACTGATGCTGATAACTCTGTTTACCTCCTGACTGCAGGATTTTAGAATGACTGTTCTGATCAGAGTTTCTCTGTTATCTCTCTACCTGCAGTACAGATAGTCATGGAATTCTGGACAAAATCATATTTGACAATAAAAATATTCTCAGATTTGGGTCCGAGAGACAAAATCTCATCAAATGGGGGTCCGTAGCCCTAATGTGGACTAAATTAGGGTCCATGATATGAAAAAGGTTGAGAACCACTGCTCTACAGAATGAGATTTGAAAAACGCACCTGTTGCCCCCTGGTGGTCAGACATGGCAGTGCAGGCTTATGAAAGACTGAAACCTCCTGTGGGTTAAATTTACTGACAGGTATAAAACAACCCATTCCTCTAGATGTAAAGCCTGATGACATGTTTCACTTTTGATTAAAGGCAAGTTTGTGCCCATTACCTCATGAATAATTAATGTACGTCTGATGTCAATCATCAATGTGATTTGGAGTGTTTTGGAGTAGAGACTAGGGCTAAAGACAAGACAGTTTACTGTGTCACAGTAACCTACATGTGGAAACAAATCCACCTTATCACACTATTCACTTTTACTGAGAACGTTACTGAATGGATCTACAGCCACACCACAACAAGCTGACTCAGCTGCTCTCTGCTTCAGACACATTTACACTTTATTAGGTGCTAAACTACCAAGCTCCACCTGAAAAATCCAAACCAAACCAAACTAAACCAAACCAAGCCAAGCGGCCTCTGCTGGAGTCTTACAGATCTGTGGTCCGGCTGGCTGCTGTCGTATCCCGTGGTGGCGTCTCTCACATGGAGGATGCTGCGTCCCCCGCAGGTCTTCGGGTACGACCCGGCGCCGTCGAAGTTGCGAATCCGGCTGAAGATCTTCTGCACGGTGGGCGGGTCGTTGCAGATGACGTAGGACGTCTTAGACACGTGATAACCGTACCTGGAGGACAGGAACCCACAACTGTGTCAACATTCACATAAGGAAGAGAGTCATGGTGGACAAAACACACATTCCCCACAACTCATACTCTGGTATTGCTGCACCATTAATCCAAAAATATAAATCAAAAATAAGCACTACTGCAATTTCCAAATCCCTTCAAGGCATTTCAAACCGCTTCCTAAACACAGCGTTCAGGATCTGTGGAGAATGTCTGGACTAAACATCAAGTTACAAGCCGGAGAAAATGTGTTTTTGTGTTTTAAAGCAGTGGTTCTCAACGTGGGGTCCGGGGACCACCAGGGGTCCTTGAGGGGGTTCCAGGGGGTCCCCAGCAAATTGATAAATTGTTAAACTTCATCATTATTTCATTTACAAGAAGTGAACACAATTTGAGAATGTAGAAGATAGATTGTTTTGATCATAGTTTCACTGTTATCTACCTAAAATACAGATAGTCATGGAATTCTGGACAAAATCATATCTGACAATAGATAGACGTTCAGATTTGGGTCTGAGAGACAAAATCTCATCAAATGGGGGTCTAATGTGGACTAAATAAGGGGTCCTTGATATGAAAAAGGTTGAGAATCACTGTTTTAAAGGACCGGAGCTCAACATCAGCATCTGCCTGGAGTCTGTCAGGCCGAAACGAAAATAAAATGAGCGGCTGAGAATCTCCTTTTCGTTCTGAAGTCCCAACACAGAGTATGAACCGCTTCCTGAACAGAATCAACCTGATCTCACACAAATACATGACATGAACTCCACTTGTTCACACCGAATTACATGCTGGTGGCACGTAAAGTGTTAAAGCTCAGTTTTCCCAGCAGTAAGCGGTTCCCTGAAGGAGGCTCAGTGACAGGCAGGATGGTGACGAGTTTCACTTCAACGACAGAGACCAGAGTTCAATTCCCAGCTTGTAGGAAGGAAATTTCTACTGAGTCAAGTTTTAATTTTTAGGGAATCAGGGTTCCTACACATTTTCAATTTAAAAAATCCAGACTTTTTCCAGACCTTGATTTGTTTTGAAGATTTTGTCTGGTGTTCAATATGATTTATGCAGATAGACATCTTGCCCCTGCCAACTAGGTCATATCACTGTATAGATGAAGATTGTTCTTCACAGAGACAAATATCAGAATATGTGAGATGATTGGCAGGGTTCCTACACGCTTTCCATTTTAAAACTCCATATTTTTCCCAGACCCTATGTTCTTGACCGGATGTGATTTTGGTGGGTATTTGATATAATGCAGCTGACAGCGGCTGGGTCATAAGAGCGTCCCTCTATCTGAACATTATTCTGCACATCAACAAAAACAACATAAAAGCTAAAATGATGTGTGTATCGGACCTGAACCGCAACATTTTCCATACTTTTCCAGACATTTTTTTCAAATTCCCAAACTATTCAAGACCTGGAAATGATCAAATTCATATTTAATACTTTTCCAGACTTTCCAGACCTGCGTAGGAACCCTGGGGAATGTTTTTCTTATTTATCCGACCAAAGCCTTTCTACGGAGCCCCTCTGGGGTCACATGGTAGAAAACAAAACTCAATGTGTAAATCCATGTGAACGGATTTGTAAACTGTGTGAATGGATTTGTATTGTGAATCCGAGGGCACGGTTTTGAAATCCTTTCACACAGTTTACAGATCTGTTCACATGGATTTACACATCAAGTTTTTTTTTCTACCATGTGACCCCAGAGGGGCTCCGTACCTTTCACTAACCTCAACCAAGTTTTAGCTTTAGCTAAGCCAACCTTTAGCTAAAAATGTCCAATTCATGTTACTGTCACAGAATCCATTTTGTAGAGGAACGGAATAAAAAAACACAGTTTGGGGACACTTTGCCTTTTCTAAATGTTCAAAGTACAATTTGATTTTCTCTGTTATTTTTCAATGAAGAAGGAAAAAAACGCCTGCGCTGCTTTTATTAACATCAAATATGTATTTCCTGATACTCTGGATCTCATGTCTGACTGTCAGCATGAAGAAAGTGTTTTCTGATGAACGTATAGTTTAATCGTTTTAGTTTTATTGTCACAAATATTTGCATGTATGATTTCTTCCTCAAACTAAACCTCGCTGGTAACACTTTACAATAAGGGTCACTAAGTTTAGCAGTTAACTAATGTGTCTGGTAATCATAACGGTGTTCATGTTAACTAAGGTATTAATTTATACATTATTTAATAGTCATCTTTATAAACTATTAAATAATGTATAAATACCTTGGTTAACATGAACACCATTGTAAGATGAACACCATTGTAAGTAAATTACACGTTAACTGTTAATTCATTAACTCTTATTAAGCATTAACTAACCTTATTAAGCATTAACTAACCTTATTAAGCATTAACTAACCCTTATTAAGCATTAACTAACCTTATTAAGCATTAGCTAACCTTATTAAGCATTAACTAACCCTTATTAAGCATTAACTAACCTTATTAAGCATTAGCTAACCTTATTAAGCATTAACTAACTCTTATTAAGCATTAACTAACCTTATTAAGCATTAGCTAACCCTTATTAAGCATTAACTAACCTTATTAAGCATGAACTAACTCTTATTAAGCATTAGCTAACCCTTATTAAGCATGAACTAACCCTTAGTGACCCTTATTGTAAAGTGTTACCACCTCTTCAGTGTTTAATGGGGTTCGGTCAACAAGCCGATTCATTAAACGTCTTCTACAGCCAGGAGTGAAGTGTGACTCGAGGACTTAGTGTGTCTCCTCACGTCCGGTAGATGTTGTGCAGCTGCTGGTGGAGCGTGAGGTTCTGCTGGTGGAGGTAGGCGGCCATCTCAGCCACGACCGCCGCCGCGCTCACCCCGTCTTTATCCGGCACCATGCTGCCGCACAGGAACCCTGCAGCCACACACGGGACAGACGCTTCACATGTCAACACCGCACACTTTCACCTGTCACCTTTCACCTTTGACCTTTGCGTCTCCGCCGAGGGTTTGACCGCTCCGCTCTGCTTCACGCTCAGACGAGCTGACCGGTAACCTGTAACGGTGGGTGGGGGTTAACCGCCTTGCTCGAGGGCACCGGGGCAGAAGTCGAGGTGTTACTCCTTCACTCCTCCCACCGCAGTATTTCAGTCCAGGGGATTCAAACTGGCAACAAAACCTCCAGCATCCCTCAGTCTGAACACGGAGCAGCTCTCAGGTTTAATCAAAGACACGAGAGAGCAGGTTCATCAAGCGTCTAGGGAGGAAAAGTTAAATAAAGCTGAAAATAGAAAACTCTGGTCCGTATTTACTAAGAAGCGTGTTAATTACCATGAGGAAGAATGAGCGTCACCTGATTCAGAGAGACTGACACAAGTCACATCAACACTGAACAGGAACAGCTGAGTTTCAGCTTGACGATGTTTCAACAGACAGACTGTGGTCCGAGGATCCAGTCTGAGTTTTATTTCATCAACCAATGATAACATTATTATTATTACTATAATTATTATTATTATTATTAATAATAAATATATGTTAATCCATAATTTCTTTTCATCTCATCCTCTGACAGTGGATGAGTGGAGGGTTAACTGCCTTCAGAGAGAATAATTCTCTCTCATTTGTCATCCTGTCTGTCTCTCTCCCAAGCTAAGCCCCGCCCACCGGAACACCTGTCTGCCTCTCTCCCAAGCTAAGCCCCGCCCACCGGAACACCTGTCTGCCTCTCTCCCAAGCTAAGCCCCGCCCACTGGAACACCTGTCTGCCTCTCTCCCAAGCTAAGCCCCGCCCACCGGAACACCTGTCTGCCTCTCTCCCAAGCTAAGCCCCGCCCACCGGAACACCTGTCTGCCTCTCTCCCAAGCTAAGCCCCGCCCACCGGAACACCTGTCTGCCTCTCTCCCAAGCTAAGCCCCGCCCACCGGAACACCTGTCTGCCTCTCTCCCAAGCTAAGCCCCGCCCACCAGAACACCTGTCTGCCTCTCTCCCAAGCTAAGCTCCGCCCACTGGAACACCTGCATCAACATGAAGGTTTCTGAAATAAATTAATAAATTCTCAGAAACAGTCTGTGATCAGTTTAACAAAATAAGCTTTCTGAACAAGGAATAAACAGAAAACTGTGTTGTACTGTACTCCCAGTAGAAACCAGTAGACATTGTGTTGTACCAGTCTGTTCCCAGTAGAAACCAGTAGAGACTGTGTTGTACCAGTCTGTTCCCAGTAGAAACCAGTAGAGACTGTGTTGTACCAGTCTGCTCCCAGTAGAAACCAGTAGAGACTGTGTTGTACCAGTCTGCTCCCAGTAGAAACCAGTAGAGACTGTGTTGTACCGTCAGCAGTGTGAATGTGAAGCAGGTGGAGCTGAACAAACTTTCTCAGGAGAAATAAAGGTTGAATAAAATAAAGTAAAATAAAGTTACCAATAGACTCCTCGAAGGCGAATATCACGTGGTTGCCAGTTTTGGCGAGCTCATGCATTCTCTTCCCAATCCATTTGAAGCCAGGTAAAGTTTCCTATTGGACAGAGAGACAGGAAGTCACTTTAAAGGTTCAGTCTGAACCAAACTGTCTAAATATTAGAGTTCCTCCCAGTGAAGAAGCGAGCAGCAGTTTAAATCTGGCTTTCGTTTGTCCGTTGGCTCGACTGGGTTGATTGACAGGAGGCGGGGCCTAATGTGACCACAGAGAACGACAGCTATTGGTTGAAAGATTTATTTTGGAGGAACATGCAAATCGGAAACATAGAGACCTGATAATTCTTTATTTTCTCACTGACATCCATGCATTTTTGAAACTCTACAACAGGTTTCAAGGCTTAAGAGTCATGAAACCGACTCAGCACATCGCTGATCACTGACACTTTACTTTCAGGGAAGAAAAAGAAAAACCACCAAAACGACAGTAGGGGGATTTTTACCCGACAGCGGCGTCGGCGCCGATGCGAGAAGAGGTTCGTACCTCGAAGTGGAAACCCTCGACACGAGCGAAGGCCTGCAGGATCTTGGAGGAGACGGTGGTGGCCAACATGTAGAGCCGCTGGGTGTCTGCGGCCTGCGGGTGGCGCTCCTTCCAGCTGAACAACATCCACCAGCCCAGCAGAGCCGCCAGCTCGTTCCCTGTGAACACCTTCCAACCACTCCTGCAACACAACACAACACAACACATCACATCACAACACATCACATCACATCACAACACAACACATCACATCACATCACAACACATCACATCACATCACAACACAACACAACACAACACAACACATCACATCACAACACAACACAACACAACACAACACAACACATCACAACACAACACAACACAACACAACACATCACATCACATCACATCACATCACATCACAACACAACACAACACAACACATCACATCACATCACATCACATCACAACACAACACAACACAACACAACACAACACATCACAACACAACACAACACAACACATCACATCACATCACATCACATCACAACACATCACATCACATCACATCACATCACATCACAACACAACACAACACAACACAACACAACACAACACAACACATCACATCACAACACAACACAACACAACACAACACAACACATCACATCACAACACAACACAACACAACACAACACAACACAACACATCACATCACATCACAACACAACACAACACAACACATCACATCACAACACAACACAACACAACACAACACATCACAACACATCACATCACAACACAACACATCACAACACAACACAACACAACACATCACAACACATCACATCACATCACATCACAACACATCACATCACAACACAACACAACACAACACATCACATCACATCACAACACAACACAACACAACACAACACAACACAACACAACACATCACATCACATCACATCACATCACATCACAACACATCACATCACATCACAACACAACACAACACAACACATCACATCACAACACAACACAACACAACACAACACATCACATCACATCACAACACAACACAACACAACACATCACATCACAACACAACACAACACAACACAACACATCACATCACAACACAACACAACACAACACATCACATCACAACACAACACAACACATCACAACACATCACATCACAACACAACACAACACATCACAACACATCACATCACATCACAACACAACACAACACAACACAACACAACACAACACAACACAACACATCACATCACAACACAACACAACACAACACAACACAACACAACACATCACATCACAACACAACACAACACAACACATCACATCACATCACATCACAACACAACACAACACATCACAACACAACACAACACAACACAACACATCACATCACAACACAACACAACACAACACAACACAACACATCACATCACATCACAACACAACACAACACAACACAACACAACACATCACAACACATCACATCACATCACATCACATCACAACACAACACAACACAACACTTTAAATCCCCTCTGCTCCTCTTCTGTCAGATCTCAGTCTGTGATGTTTGACACACTCAGCAGTTGTCATTTACTGTTTTGCTGAACTCACTTTCCCTCAACCTGCCTCGTCTTCTTCTACTGCAGTTAGTGATTAACTACATTTCCCAGAATGCCCTCCAATAACCTCCAGAGAAGAGGAGTGAACTCGCTGCATCCAGCTGTTGGTTTTAATGGTACGTTTCCACAGGATCCGTGATTTCCACGCTTCCCATTCATTTTCTATGTAAGCAGCTGTGCAATGCATTCTGGGAGTGCCGCGGTCTAGGCTACTTTATGCAAATCAGGGGCGTCCAGCGTGACCCGCTGCCTCGGGAAACTCGCGAACAAACTTTTAAACTAACTGTTGTCGATCTAAAATGAAAACACATTCAGCTGATTTCTCGCCTCAAATGTTTTCAGAAACACATTTCGGTGAACTATTTTCATAATATCAGAGAAAGATTGCAAACGAGCCGCCGTGTTTTTTTTCTAGTTTTTCTAGTTTGAAATCCGGGGGCGGACGACCCAGCGAGCGACAGCGTTCGTCCGATCAGGTGCAGCCAGGAACCGATACGGAAGCTCGCCTATCAGGCGTCCGACACCGGGAAGCGGAGCGCTCCCTCGGGTGAAGCGACGCCCGGTGAAAACTCACCATGAGCGTCAGAGGAGAGAGAGACGGTGATACTAAGAGGGAGAGAGCGACAGGTTTGTGACGCCTTGCGTCACGTCGCCTCGACAACGTAAACCGATCCAGTTACAGGCAGCCTGCGTGGTTACGGCACATGGCACGGTGCGGCCCTAGTGGCACCGCAGTGCCTCTGAGCAAACGGCAGCGTTACCCGGCGCTCCGCTCCGCCACGGCCAGCCGGTCGGCATCAGGATCGGTCGCCAGAACGATCCTGGCGTTTTCTCTCTCCGCGAGACGGAGAGAAAGTTCCTGGAACAACAGAACAACAATATAATTAGACGTAACCAACTAAAAAAACAGCACCTAAAAAAAATAATTGGATATACGCAACCAAAAAAAACAAAAAAACTAACCAAAATAAAGACAATTTAACAAAATAATTAGAAAAAAGTCACGTAATAACAATAATAGGATATAACAAAACAAAAACAAAAAAACTAACAAAAATTATTAGATGTAACCAACTGAAAAAGCAGAACGTAACAAATTTAATTAGATATATAACAAAAAAAAAAAAAAAAAAAAAACCACCTAGCACCTAACAGAGGCAGTTAGATATATCGGATGTCAGCTGTACCAGGACGGACGCTCCCTCCTCGGGGTTGGGGCAGCGGACGGAGGAGAAGTTGGGGTCGGGGTCTCTCTGCTCCGGGACGGGGATGGGCGGGGCGAAGCCGAACGTCCGGAACGCCTGCTGGACGAAGACGTGTCCGACGCCGTGGAAGGACGAGTGGACGAACTTCAGCGGACAGCGGCTGTTCAGATCTCTGGAGAGGAAGAGGAGCGGAGGACAAGTTCAGCTGGAGTCTGGAGAGAAAGACTTTCCAGCCTCAAAGAGGTTCTGCAAAACCATTTGGCGACAGCATTCGATGACGCAGAAAAACATCACAATATTCACAAAATTACGCAATATTTTTTATGATATTGAATATCACTGAATATCGAAATATATAGAAATATAGAAATTCTAGAAATTTTATGTAATTTACAAGAAATAAAATAAAATACCAAAAAAACAAAACAAAACAAAAAAATATTGTACATTGTGATATTTTGGCGGGACAGTATCTCAATATTAAAGCTGCAATAAGCACAATTTTCTGCAACACAACCTGCAACATATTTGTGAATAAAACACAGCAAAGCGACTGCACTACAGAGGCCTACAAAGGACAAACCTAGCAAAGCAGCGTGCATAAATGCTAACAGCTAAGCTAACCGTACCTACAGAGGAGTCTCACTTTGACAGATCTTTCTCCTGCTGAAGGTCACATGACCCACAATGACAAGTGAAGAGGCAGGTAGCAAGTTTACTAGTTTAACAAGTTTACTAGTTTAACAAGTTTACTGGTTTAACAAGTTTACTAGTTTAACAAGTTTACTGGTTTAACAAGTTCACTAGTTTAACCATCAAGTTTAATAGTTTAACAAGTTCACTAGTTTAACAAACAAGTTTACCGGTTTAAAAAGTTCACTAGTTTAACAAACAAGTTTACCGGTTTAAAAAGTTCACTAGTGTAACAAGTTTACCAGTTTAACAAGTTCACTAGTGTAACAAGTTCACTAGTATAACAAGTTCACTGGTTTAACAAGTTTACCGGTTTAAAAAGTTCACTAGTGTAACAAGTTCACTGGTTTAACAAGTTTACCGGTTTAAAAAGTTCACTAGTGTAACAAGTTCACTGGTTTAACAAGTTTACCGGTTTAAAAAGTTCACCGGTTTAACAAGTTTATCGGTTTAACAAGTTCACTAGTTTAAAAAGTTCACTAGTTTAACAAACAAGTTTACCAGTTTAACAAGTTCACTAGTGTAACAAGTTCACTAGTATAACAAGTTCACTGGTTTAACAAGTTTACCGGTTTAACAAGTTCACTAGTTTAACAAACAAGTTCACCGGTTTAACAAGTTTACCGGTTTAACAAGTTCACCGGTTTAACAAGTTTATCGGTTTAACAAGTTCACTAGTTTAAAAAGTTCACTAGTTTAACAAACAAGTTTACCGGTTTAGCAAGTTCACCGGTTTAACAAGTTCACCGGTTTAACAAGTTTACCGGTTTAACAAGTTTACCGGTTTAACAAGTTCACTAGTTTAACAAA
>NW_027279173.1:140000-244789 GCF_046629955.1 Centroberyx affinis | reverse complement strand
TAGTCTTCCTTTTAATATGCTAATGCGGCTGATATAATCGGCTAGTAATTGTAAAACACTTCAAGTACGACACATTTGGTGGCACTCTCGTGAATGAAGAAATCACAGTCAGCGGCGTGAAGCTGCGGTTGGATGTGCCGAGGATCTGTTTATGTTCTCGGGAGACGTTGTGAAGGGAGTGCCTGCTCACTGTTGAACGCTATTCGATCCTGCATGGCAGAATTCCAAATTACACACAGCCTCCTATAGAAATGTGTAGGCCGGCGTAAATCCCGTATCGCTGTGCTACTGATGCCGCCGCCGCCCACCCCTCCACCCTCTTCTCTTTTTTTTTTTTTAATCATCAGGCCTTTTATTCCTAATAAAACCACCCAAGAGTTTGTAGATTACCATTGATCCTCCCTTATAGCCGGTTTATAGCTGCTTTGTATTTATGTCACGGCATCTTAAATGAATCTTTTTTTTATTGTGTCTTAACCAGAATGATGAAAGAAGTGTTCTCCCCGTGTCCTCGGGGGATGCTAGTGCTTTTCTCTGGGAGAGGATGGGATCCTGACTTTGTTTTTCTCCTTCGGCTGTTATTTCCCTGTAGAGAAGTGGAGAGTGAAGGGAGCTATGAGTGATCGACTGTGCCTTTATTCTCCAAGTTTTCGGGGGATTTGAAGTTATTGAAAGTCTGGGGATGGGTGACAGCTCGGAGATGTCTATGTGATGCCTATCAGGCGTGTGCCATCCATGCTGTGTGTGTGTGTGTGTGTGTGTGTGTGTGTGTGTGTGTGTGTGTGTGTGTGTGTGTGTGTGTGTGTGTGTGTGCGTGCGCGTGCGTGTGTGTTGTCCTCGCAGTCTCTAAGACAGAGGGCATAGGCTCCATGTTCTCAAATACATGTTATTCTGGCGGCCAATCATCTCTGCTCACACATGACATGTCTCCAAGATTGATTTCATTCAGCTGTAGAGGGCGGCAAGATCAAACAAATGTTGTCTGAAATGGTGGCGGCGGTGGTAAAGGGGGGGGGGTGGAGGAGGAGGAGGTGGGGGGGGGGGGTTTGCTTGCTTGAAAGATGAAGTGAGAGATGGAAACAGAGAGAAAGAGACTCACTCATCCAGTCAACAGCGTGCCATGTGGCGAAATGGTATAGCGTTGGAAGGCGTTACTACAGTATGAACCAACGGGGTTTTCAACAACTGCTTCTTTTCCGGGCGAGGTGGCTTTTTTTGGAGGGGTGTGTGTGTGTGTGTGTGTGTGTGGGAGGAGGGGGGGGGGGGGGGGGGAGTCCTATTCCTTCACGATTCCTCTGAGTAGCCATGCAAGGAATAATGGATGCGTAATGTGGAACGACAGCTTGCAGAGCACTATCATTAATGTTGTAATTCACTTTTAGTGTTTCTACTATTGCGCTGCAACAGGAGGCACAGATGTCACCTGAATCTGCTCCTTCTAGCAGCCAGAGCACACCCGGTTTTCACCAGCTGTCTTGGAACGCACCCTGCCAGCCCCCCTGTGTGGGCAAATGTGGGCATGAGTGTGTGCGTGTGTGTGTGTGTGTGTGTGTGTGTGTGTGTGTGTGTGTGTGTGTGTGGGTGGGTGCGTGTGTGGGTGCGTGTGTGTGTTTGTACGTGTGTGTGTTCTCGATTTGCTATCCTTGTGAGAACCAGTTTGAGTTTTAAACCTTTGGAGTGAGGACATTTTTGTGACATTTTTGCCGGTCCTTAACTACTTCCAGGGGCTAGTTTAGGGTTAAGACTGTGGTTTAGGATTAAGGTTAGAATTAGGGTTAGGTGTAGGTTAAAAGTTTAAAGTTAAAGGAATTAAAGTTAAAGGACATTTTTGGGAAATAAGCAACTTAACCATTAAGTGACGAGAACAGAGACACCAAAATTTTCCATGTGTCCCCAGTAGATCGTTGGCTCCAGTGCTTCATGCTAACACTTTAGCATAAACTATGTTGAGTCACACTAGGCCACGAGCGTTATCTCAACTAAGAAGAAGTAATAAAAAGTTGTTTTATTGTGGCTTTTATTATGGCTCGTACATTGGTACATTTCAAAAATGAAAATGAAAACTCTATATACTCTATAGCTGATGTAGCCAGGATTATTTTTGGAACTATTTCAGGTGAGCAACCACATATTCATCCGCTGCACAGTTACTTTTAGCTGCACACTGTCTCCCATCAGCCACCACCTTCACTTCCTATGGAAACAGAGAAAGTTGTCCCTGCTAGCTTAAAACAGTATGTTATTTTTGTATTAGATTTTGTGTAAATTTTGCCAATCTCCAACACAAATCTGTCAGACTTAGCCACATAACATTTAAGATTACTTACCACGTAGCTTTAGAGCTGCTACAAGTTCTCATTTTCTCACTTTTGAGATAATGCTAGTGGCTACTATCACTCTAAATAATGTTTGCTAAAGTGTTAGCATGGAGCACTGGAACCAATGATCTGCCAGGGACACATGGATGATTTTAGGTTAGGGTCAGGGAATGAGTATAGTCAGTGGAAGGTCCTCGAAAGTATAGCAAGTGTGTGTATGTGTGTGTGTGTGACTGCATGTGTGCACGTTTTGTGATATTGTCTATTAATTTACTCCCAGCGTTCATCTCCCCTAATGTACCTTGCTACACTTAAAAATTAATGATATCCATTAAATATAATGATGTTTCTTCAATGGCATTTATTTCTGATGCAAAACACATAACAATAAGTAAATAATGATATGGATTAAAACAGGTATGATTCGTGTATTATTTGCATTGTATGCTATACTGTAGGCCTATTTGTGTTATACTGGGACCTTTATGGAAATGAGCGCTTTGAAAAATCAACAGAAATGTATCCTATTTCTTTAAAAGGGGCACAAATTTACTGTGAAGATCATCCTGGCAAAACCACAGAGGGAAATGTCAGAACGAAAAAAAAAAAAAAAGGTTCAAAGAGAAAATAGCTGACTGACTCTGTAAGTGAAGCTAAGCTCAAAATGAGAAATGTTCATTATATGCCCGTCAAGGTGAAAGGAAGCCATCTCCTCGCAGCCGCAGTTAAAATGTCGACCTCTCTCCTTCTCTGAGGGCGAAAAGAGAAGGAATGAAAAGAGGAAAAAAAAAAAAAATGCTGGTGTGTGCGCGTGTGTGTGATCGCATGTACGTGCATACGTGTTTGCATGCGTGTCTGTGTGTGCACATTTGTGTGTGTGTGTGTGTGTGTAAGCCTGTGTGTGTGTGTGACTGATCTGAGCTCCAGTTCAGACAAGGGCGGCAATGTTAATGGTGCTGCTCTGTAAAATGACCCTTACATCCGTTTCTTCATACATTTTACAGTGCTTCAAAAGTCCTCATATTTTCCCCTTGTCAGCAGTGTTTGTGTATCATTGTTATGGGTGTGACCTCCAGAACGAGCGTGGCGCCCTTTGGAACCAAAGCTTGTCTCTTTGTGTGTAGCCGCTCATGTTAAGGCTGTTAAATTGCATTCAGGGTGCATTTTTATTCAATAGTGAAGCAGAATGTTATCTTCGACCTCTGCGGATCACAGACGCTGTCCCTTGTGCCTCATTACCGACAATTTATGTAATCTAATGTTACGTGCATCATTCTGTCTGTTGGCAAATGTGTTTATTTTTAAAATAGCTCTCATTCAGCAGTAACACTCTGGCCACCGTGCTACAAATCCCCAAAAATATTGCAGCAATTGGGAGCGGAGGAGCTGACCACCATACTAATGTTTACAAAGTTTTAGAAATGACCTTCATGGCTTGATTGCAAATGAACAGGAGACTCACATTTTTGATTTGTTGTGTTCTGTGCAGATGCCAAGCCCCTGGATGCAATTTTCATAGGGATTTACGCCAGCATGGCTAAACTAAGCTATCAGTTATGGATTATGGGCTAACTTTACACCTTGCCATCCTATTTTGTACAATAATATTAGATGTGAAACATTTCACTGAATGTGAGTGGTGGCATTAAAGTCCAGTTGTTATGAACTGTGCAACTCAGTGCAGCTTCTTACATTCCATCACTACCAGTTCCCCCAGGATGTCCAGTTTGTCTGTGATTTTAAGATGCCTTTTAGAGAAAAATCACAAGCCAGCAATTCACCTTCAGTGTTAATTTGCAACAAAAGTGAGGACTGGCAAATGGAAAAGTTCCCACAATCTGCTTCTTGCCCAGCGCTTACATGCTTCCATCCTTTTTTTTTTTTTTTTTTTCATTTTTATTAATTATTGTTGAAAATTCTTGAAAAGTCTACTAAATTTACTAAACTAACTGTTTTCTTCATTTCACAGCCAATTTTGGACTCATTACTAAAAAACTGTAATTCATTATACTTTGCTAATTTCAACTCCAATATTATTGCTTTATCAGTAATTCGTTACACTACTTGTTATATTATTTTTACATTACACCCTCCCTAATTGCATCCTCTCTTACCTTCACAAATTGGGATAACTCAATTAACTCACCAGTGTTGATTTGGGAAACCAATTAGCGTTGGCAGCCAATATTCAGAGTAGCAGGAATACCAGCTACTTCCACCTAAAGGAAGTCAACTTCTTCTGCCATTTGTCATGTAAGCTAGCTTAGCATGTGCCCACATCAACTG
This sequence comes from Centroberyx affinis, assembly GCF_046629955.1. Taxonomy (NCBI): domain Eukaryota; kingdom Metazoa; phylum Chordata; class Actinopteri; order Beryciformes; family Berycidae; genus Centroberyx; species Centroberyx affinis. The sequence continues at coordinate 240,185 of NW_027279173.1, read as the reverse complement.
AAGGACAATGACTGAATGATTCTGATGAAAACAAATCACAGATATACAGATGTAGTTTTTGGATAATTTAACTTCATTCTGATATTTAGAGATGACGATTACAAAATAAACAGTGTATTTTTTGATTGGCAACTGTAACAATTAATTGAAATTGAAATAATAATTTGTCACTCACTACAGGGAAAAGTATTGACATTACTGAGTAAACAGTGTTCAATGTTGCACATTGTCTGCTCTTTGCCTTCCAGTTGACGGTGGGATAGTGTGGCGCTGAGACTGGATTTCACTCTCAGCAGCAACAGCAAGCGATCCCTCCTCAGCAACTCTGACCTCTGACCTCTCCAACAGGTACGACTACCACCATTCACTTCCACAAGACTTGCATAACTAAGGGATCACAAAGTTACACTGTAAACTCTCATGTCATTACAATACGGGGGTGACCACACATTCGCAAAGTTCACACTGTCAGCCTCTAAGACTGAATGGAACAATGTGAAATTCAGGCGGTTTTCTTATTAAAAGGGAACAGTAAGAGAGAAGTGGAAACTAAGTGTAAAAAAAATAGGAAATCTCATTTGCAGCAGTAAGTCTTGGAGGGCCTAAAAGTAAAATAAATAAACTACAGCGATCGTTTCCAGTACACCACCTCTCTTCTTTCTCATTAATTTTGTGTTTTAGCTCGTGTTGCAATTAAAAGATGTCTCAGCAAGTCTCTAAATGCCATATTGACCTTAGTTACAAACCATTGGACAACAAAGAAATATCAATTTTCTTCTTTTGCCATTTTGTGTAATGAGCCACTGTTTTCACATCAGCCAGACTCTGCACAGCGCTGAGAATACTTTACTCTTGGCGGCTCCCACTATATTCAACTGGTTAAAAGACATTAGAATCAAACTCATTGGAATGAAAGTCTAGTATGTGTCTGCACTTAAGGAGAATAACTCCAAGCGTGTCAGACTTGCATCAAAGCTACTGTCATGATTTTCTTTTCAAGGGCAACTTGAAAGAGGAGTCAGGAAAAGAGTGGCATTAGTTTTTGTTTTCTCCTGCGAGGCAGTTAGTTCAAAAGCAACCTCGTGCTTGCTGATGGAGTGTAGGATGATTCAGCAAGAACCCAACCGCCCATGTGACTGATTCACATTTAAACATAAGCAGAACTATGGCCGCTCCAGGGAGCTCCGTGGCGGAATGGAAAGTAGCCCCAGATTTCACAGCGGCAAATCAAACGTCTTTTTATTTAACTCTTCCTTTCTGTTTTCCCTTTTTCCGGTGACTCCCAGTAGCATTGTGCACACATAACGGCGCCTACTGATTGTGCTTATTTGAGGCACGTAGCCTGACAAAAATGGAGAAGAGGAGATTCAACGGGATTGAATGTGGTTCTCCTGAAGAGGAGGGCCTGAGAGGATTATATGGCTCAGTGGGCGCTGTATTGTGTGGGGAGTGGATACAGCAGGTACCCACCGAATCCCAGCCAAGAGACAGACACAGTGTTGCTGGGGATAATGTTGCCTCCCAGCAATTAAACTCTGGAGGTTTGGAGTGGTTTAGGAGGAAGCATGTTAAATTAGCCCATCTCCTCTCTCCCTATTCTCTCTCTCTCGCTCTGCCTCTCCGTCAGCCATGTTTCTTCCCTCTTCACCGTTTGACGAGGTGAAAACCTGAGAACTATAGGGGGAGTCATTTTGCTTTGAATGCTTGGCTGCTAAATTGAATCCTCTTCTGTCAGTTCTTTGCATCGCTAACAATGACACACCGAATGCATACAAAGACGGAATGGAAAACTGCACATATGCCCTCCCTCCATTTAAGTATTTTAACACTAAATATGGCAATTAATGGCAGTTTTTAATTTTAGAATTGAAATATATCAGCTTTCAGAAAATGTGCAACGCTATCCCTCTATGACTTTACCCAGAGCCACTTTCTATATAAGCGAGGGTTGTTAGATTTTTAAAATCACACAAGGAAATAGTGGTTATAATTATATTTACCCGTCTCTATTGACGGCTCATTGGTCTTCTCATCAGGGTTCTTAAAAGACATTAAAAAGTCTGAAAAAGCCATCTAAAGTATCTAAATGTAAGGCCTTAACGTGTATTAAAATGTCTCAAAAGCAGTCATCATTCATTCATTTATTTATTTTTCATACCTGCTTATTCCTATTCAGGGTAATGGGTGGGCTGGAATCTATCCCAGCATGCACTGGGCAGAAGACAAAAAACATTAGAGATTAGAGATAATTTTTTTCACTATGTAATGATGGTGAAATGGTTTCTCTGCACTGCATGTCCACTCTTAGATGAATACAGAACAGGACTAGTACTACATTACAATATGCATTGTATCTGATTTACTCAATAGAATATTATTTCACATCACGCTTTGTTTCTTTATGTCGGCTGTAAAATTGGTCTTAAATTCAAAGTGAGGGGTCTATTCAAGTGTTAAAGAGGACTTCTGCACCACTCAGCTCCAGAATTCACATATCGCCGCCGTTGGGTGAAAACCTCAATTCAACTTCAATGTTCAATGTGATTTTCATGTTTTAACTTCATTTGAGGGATTACATGCTCCTCTATGGGCTGAAAAAAACGTCTACAACCCTGGGTTTATGAAGCCTTTTCAAAACCCTGATGGATAAACTCAGAAATACACAGTCGTCTAGCCAAAAACAAGGCTGTATTTCTTAGTTCGTCAAAAGCTGACAATTTCTAGAGACAGGGTTTTCACTCAAGCTATCACTTTCACTTTCTCACAGCGATAAGTTATTCTTAAAGTCTTGGACAGCCCAGTTAGCTTTTCAGACGACTCAAACAACTTACACCCAAGGCTAAACATAACAGCAAACCGAGACTGTAATTTGCGATATCACACCATTGAACAGCATGGCATGGAGCTGCTTCCTTGACAGTAAAATAGACAGACTGTGGATGTAAACTGCAGTTTTTGCCAGAAGTTTTTACATCCAGGGGAAATCAATATCATGGCGGTGGTATCGGTTTCAAAACAGAGAAAATACCCCGGTCCTCTGAAAATCATTCTGGATGCCTTTAGTCACCTTTGGCATCTTTTCCAGCTCAACCTCTCTTGTTTCTGGCTTTGGGATGGGGGGTGGGGTGGAGGGGTGGGGGTGGGGGTGGGGGTGGGGGGGTGCTCAGTAACCCTGACCACCGTCCTAGTCCTAGGGCAAAAAAACAGCATATTTCAAAGGTGAATCCTCCTTAAAAAAAACTCTCTCATTCATTCCCAAATGTGACACAGTACTTTCTATTACCCTTGGGACTTTTGTGTCCCTAGTTCCAGGTCGGTTCCCAACAGTACAGAGAGGGTAGTGTTCCCCTCTTTTCCATGCCCGCACCCCTCCAAACACACACACAATCACACACACACACACACACACACACACACGCACACACACCCCAAGGTAACAGTGGGTAGCGGAGCCCCAAAGCCTCGTCGTCCAGGACAAATTGGTAGCGAGCGGCTCATTTACTCGGAGCCGTCATGAATGGACTGTGCCGTGACTGTGTAAACAAGTGCAAAGACTCCCAAGGGCATTCCTGCATAAATAATGACTCCAAGAGATGTTTGCCATTTGTACCACTCACTGGCTGCAGACATGGGTCAGCTAGTCTCCTCTATGGGGAGTCTTCAGTAAACAACAGCCGCCGTGTCCATTAACGACTATGTGGAAAGTTTACCTGGTCACAGGTGCAAGGGCCGGTCTCTCAGGCTGCTGGGTATTGGGAATTTAGTTGGCTTCTTCCCCCGCTTGTTTTGAAGCCTTAAGCTGTCTGCGAGCAAACCTGCAGTTTGTTTTTATTTATTTTTTGGTCCGAACCATAGTGGAAAAGTTTACTTTGTTGCGTTTTTGTATTCGGGACGTTTAGGTTCACACTGTCCAATTATAAGCAGACCAAGGCTTGTAAACAAAAGTCACATGGACTCATAAGAAGCTTGTTTATTGGACAGTTTTGGTAACCTGTCATCCTGTGAGGTCAGAGAGTTTGGCAGCAGGGGGAGTCAAAACAAACCTGAATCCAGTCCTGGAAACTTTAGCTGAGCATGATGGATTTGTCTGCTATAATTTCTCTGGTGTTCATACCAGTTAAGAACATGAAGAAACAGCTGAATATGAGCATCAGTCCAGACTGCGGTTTACCCTCGGTTCATTTTTTTTATGCTAGACTTTCCAAGCATTGCATGGACGGAGTAACCCGGCCTTACTCCGGTATTGGCCTTACTCCAGTTGAAGCTGTTAGCGTGCGCCTTTGAGACAGTGCGACTGAGTGTCCCTGCTGCTGGAAAGGTCCACTTGAGAAAAAAAAAAGGTATGAAAAGGTTTGGCTGTCAGCTCCCTCTTTGACGAAGCAGTAGTACGATACCTCTAATACAGGGGAAGAACTGATGGTAATAGTAATAGTAATTACTGCTCATCGCCACGTTTTTTGTTGACAACATGTACGCATAACGCTGCATGAGTTTGCAGAGACGGTGAAAACCACAAGTGGAAAGAGTATGATTTTTCCATGCAGCAGTATCCTGTTTAATATCAGAGTAAGCCAGAGATGTTGAACTTTGGCAGTACCTTGAGCTGTGCAGCTTCCTGGACATGATGTAACACCGAAATCGTTGATTCTCTGTTATCTGTTGCTCTGGTAGAGACGATTGGAGAATTGCGTTTTTTTCTCTCTTCATTCAGGTCTCAAATTCATACTTCTAGCACATAAAGGAACGCGAACAAAGCAGATTCTGACAAAAAAAACTAGGCATTCTGCAGACATTTTTTGGTTGAATCGCTTTTTTATGATATTAAACCAACAAGTGTAACACCGAAATCCAGTCTGAAGAATTTCGGTGTTGTTCACACTTGTTCAAACGAAAGGTTTTCTAGCTATAAAGAAAGCAATTCACATAAAAAAAAAGACTTTTTTTTTTTATATATTGTCAGAATCTGCTTTGTTCGCATTCCTTTATGTGCTAGAAATGTGATTTTTACCTGTTCCACCACACAATGGCAGTGAATGGAGACAGAAAAAAAAACAAAATTCCCCAATCGTCTCTACCGGAGCAAACAGATAACAGAGAATTGTCGATTTTGGGGTTACATCATGTCCAGGAAGCTACACAATGTCCTACCAAAGTTCGACATCACTTTAACTGGGTTTCGCATAAAACCAAAAGTGAAAGAAGTAAGATTTTTCCTTTCAACAGTAACCCATTTAATATGGGAGCTAGGCAGGCATCTTAACTGGGTTTCTCACCATGTTATGTTATGTTTAAATGTTTCGACCCAAAACCAGGTGACTTGAGTAATTGTCCAAAAATTCTCTGTGCATGTAAACGGAGCCACTGGCCTCCCGTCTCCATGCAGTCTGTCTCCCTGCATTGCGTTGTGTATGCAGAACTGGAAGTGACACGACAACAGGCTATACTGCGGTCCCTGCTCGAGTTAAAAACCGCCGCTGACCCGCACCGCTTCCCTGCGCTCGCTTTGCTCAGGAGGAAATGGCGCGCTGACCTGCTATGATTTCCATCTCCTTGAGCATTATGTTCTGTTGACTGTCTCTGCTGCACCTCGGCAGCTCCGGGGGGGGAAACTCTGCAGTCAACTGTGTTTTTAAAGAAGCCACCCAGGCTCCAACTAGGGCTGCGAGCAGCACTCTCACAATTGTGTTGCGTAATTGTGTGGCATATAGGTTTCCGCTCCAAGCGTGGGTTTGAGGGAGAATGGAAAGGAAGAGGATGTGTCAGTGGGAGAGAGAGGAAGAAATAAAGAGGAAGACAAAGAAACACCCACTCCTCATTAGCTTAAGCGTTGCGTGTATCCGTCATCCTGTAAAATAACATCTGAAAAAAAAAAAACGGAAGCCCACATCTATTGCGCCACAACATGGGATGGAGATATAAAACAAATCTCCGCACTTAGGCTCTGCCATCTGTTCATCTTGGTGAAGAGCACGCCTTTGCGACACTTTTTCTCCCCTGCCACAGAAACCATCAAGCTCTCTCAGAAACCAGACAGCTTGACAAAATGACACGCCTGGATGCCAACCCCGTGGCTGCATTTTTTTTTTTTTTTTTTTTTTTTTTTTTATTTCCCTCTCCCTTCTTTAGAATTTCACTTTTTTTTTTTTTTTCCAGATAGTTTGCATATCTAAATCCAGTTTTTGATAGCATATGCGAAATACAATGTGACATAATACAATTTGAGCTCCATGTGAGAAATGGGATTATCTTGGTCGTGATTGTCAGCGCTGTGTTACAGTAATCACTTTCTTCCAGGAGCGGAGACGTGACTCACTCACAACTTGACCTGCTGTCATTATCTATTCACTCTGACAGTATTTATGCATTTGGCTTGATATTTTGTTTTCCTTCAGGTGCATTAGAAATGAATTGGGGAAATGGAATATATAAATAAAGGAATGATGAAAAATGAATAATCCCCTTGCAAATTGGAACAAGGAGTAAATCCCACCAGCAGTAAATCCCCCCACTGCTCCCGTCTCTCTCTCTCTCTCTCTCTCTCTCTCTCTCCCTCTCTCTCTCTCGCCATTGTGTTGATGCTCCAGAACTTGTGGTCGATTGTCACAGTGTGGGCACGTCATGGGCCTCCTCTCTCCGCTCTCCACAGCCAGACAGACTCCCCGGCGGTCTAATTGATACAGGATGTGTTTTCCAGGTCTCGAGAGGAAGGTCACATCGCATGAGTCCGACACGCCGCGGAGTCACACACACACACACACACAGCACACGGCGCAGCCCGCTATTTATACCGTATGACTTCTCAGAGATCCTCTCAGATTTCTCGGAGATCACGGTTGTGGTTTATTTTATTTCCCCCCCCCCCCCCCCCCCCCCCCCTTTTTCTGTACCTGCTGCGGTCTGCGTATCATGTACGAGCTGATTGGCCGTCCCTCAGCTTGGCTCGTGAAACAACGCCGAACTTGATGCATTAGCTCGTTAACGCGGAAAAAATGAGACTTCAATCACCTTTACTCCTGAACGCCACGGATTAACTCGAGCACGTGTTTCTCTGTGTTTTTGGACACAGGAATGTGGGAGGTGCACCACCCACCCCACCCCACCCCACCCCACCCCACACACACACACACACACACACACACCCACCCCACCCTACCCACCCCACCCATCTTTGCCAACCGGTGACACATGGCTGGCTATGCATCATCTTTGAGTGTTTGGCTGGCTGATGCCTAGTCGTCCCTCCATGGCCCCTCAGCCTGCTTTCACAGCCCGTAAAGAGGACATCCATCAGGAAAGGTGTAATTTGCCGTGCAGTCGCGCTTCTCTGCCAATACAATTTGTTAACCAATTGTTAAATGCGTGTGTGATTGAATGCCCGCTGTACGACCCTTATGGTTTTCGATGAATTGATTTACCTTCCCGCTTCCCAAGTCCTGTTTTACCAGAATTCGTTTGACAAGTTATTTTTCATATATATGATTTATGATTGTTTTTTTTTTCCTTTTAGTAATTTTGTTTTAATGACACAGAATCAACCGCACACCCGAAAATGAAGTATGCTGGAAGGTGTAACAGTAGCAAGAGAAACATGCTATCCTCACACTTCTGTCAGATGCAGAGGTACTAGTTATTCAGCTGGACCATCATCAGAGTAAGAAATTTGTTTTAAGAAATGCAAACTAACTTTTGTATATGGCCCCTGAATCTTCAACTCTTTTGCAGTGACACTGAAGCTCATAGTGACTAGTGGTTGGGATAGTGGGTATGAGCCATGACTCATGTTTTACCAAAATAATGCTGAATTTGTGCAGGGAGAGATAAGCCTCTCTTTAATATTATTGAACATGGCCTAGATGAAAAGGGTCCTGAGCTTTTAGCTCCTGGAGATACCACAGCAATTTGTCAGCTTAACTGGTATTCACTGGCTGAAAGTGACATGTCAGTCTGTGATGGCCCACGCCATGTACTTCACACTCCAAAGTATTTGTTGCTCAGTGACATTGAGGTGACCCAGAAAATTCTATATCATTAAATGCTTGGAGGAGTTTTTGGCGCTGACCGCAGTTTGTTCCCAGCTCAACAACACATTGGTTGACTCTCTTACTGCCGTTTGAGTGTCATCTCTTTGTCTGTCCCGGTGTAATCAAATTCTACAATTACTATGCTCTTCAAGCCCCTTTTTTTTTTTTTTTTTTTGTACTCCTACCGCTCCACAATCTTTCATTACAGTCACAGTTTTGTACTGGATGCTACCAAATGTGTTTCCTAGATATCCTCACACATTGTAGTTTAATTCTGGTTACACAACACTAGATGTCACTCCAATGTTCTGAGATTAGTTTGATGTGACTGGAATTGCCCACAACCTAGGTGGACATCCCTATTCGCCTTTTAGTTCATTTCCACACATCAGCTCACATGCCTTCACATCACATTACATCACATATCCCCATATTTAACCATGGATCAAATGCTTGTGTCATCCAAGTCGAAGATGCTGTCTCAGATAAGCAGATTTAAAGTGTGTGTTATTTGAGCAGAAAACTGAAGAGGGTGGGGGGGGTGGGGGGTGGGGGAGGGTGGGGGAGGGTGGGGGGGGGGGGGCAGCACTGTGGTGTGATCCTGGGTCTCAAGGGGAGGCCCCCGCTTGTCAGAATGTGCTGTTGCAGGATCTTCCTGATGAAGTCATTAAGAAGTCATTAAGAAACCATTAAGAATCATTAAGTCGGCGAGGTGGCACTCCAATGTGCGCACAGCAAAGCGCCAGGCATCAGGAAAACTTGTTAATCACGCAGTTTATTTGTTTCCCCAGTGTGAGACTGTAAATACTATGACAGTGTGTTGAAGTGTGCATCCTAATGAAAGTCTGTATTAGCTCCTCTGCCAGTGTGTGAACGCCCGTCTCCAGAGGGGCTACTCTCATCATCACACGATGGCTGCCTCCTCGCCAGCTAACTCTCTAAAGCAATAAACAAGAGCACGCATTTCTGATTTTGTTCACTCATTTTCCCCTTAATCGGCCAGGTGGTTGATTTATGAAATGGGAGAGATATCAGGGAACATTGTGCTTTGTTGTCGCCTACTGGCATCCATCCTTTCTGTCTCACTCTGGACTGGTTAGTGTGAGTGTGTGTGCGTGCCACCAAATCTCTGCACTTGCAATGTGTAGGCATACCCTCGGTGCGACTGTTTTTCTAGCTGATTGTCTGTGACCACTAGAAGGCCCGCACCGTGACAGGTTGGGAGGAGGAGGGCGCGGCGTGAAAAACCACTGAAGAGCTCTTATCTTCCTCATTAGGCCTAAGCGAGATGTCGCCTTTCCCCATAATTATCTCCATACAGTAAATCTCTCATTAGGAGGTCCCTCTAATCTGAACCCTCAGAGGGAGGGGGGGGGGCTATCTCCAGGACGAGGAGGGAGGGACCAAGGCTCAGGTGCTGTCTGTCTGCTGTTAATATCAGCTGGTATTGGGCTCCATGGGGTGAGCGCAGACCGAAAAAGGTCTTTCATAACAGGAGGACAGGTTGCAAAGTAACTGCACAAATTTTCTTTTCTTTCTTTCTTTCTTTTTGTTTTGGTAAGGAGGGAGCACTAAATATAGCTGTCTGTGCACATCCATAGAGTTGGGGCTTGAGTAGGCAACTGTGGCTGAGGCCATGATCAGATAGGATGCTGTTTTCTCCTACTGAGACACAAAGCGCAGCTGTGAGCATCGCTAGTAACAGAAAGAGCTCAAAGGGCGCAAGGTGCATTACATCATTCTAGTTGCTATGCAACACAACTTGCAAGCTATCTAACTAGCGCTAGCCAGCTAACCTAAAGAACCAAAGGAGATAAGCCTTTTCTTTTCATTTCACATACTTGTCTGGCAGATATTTACACTTTTTTGGCAGCCATTGAGAAAAATATCATGTCAACTAATTTCCGAGCTCACCCCTTGTTGTTGCTAAAAACAACCCAGTGTGTAGCTAAAGTTGACATTAGGCTACTCTCTGGGAAACTGTAAGAGGCTGCTTACTTCCCACCAGACACATTTTTTCTCTGTCATGGTAGTATTTATTTATTTGGTTGCACAAACAAGTCTGCTCATTTATATCTATATATTTATATCCTCCTCGTCAAATTTAGTTCCGTGATTTGATTGGTCAATCAGCCAGAGGGTGACACTGATGTAACGCACCACATCCAAAGGAGGCACATGTCTGCCGCGACCGAAAAGGTGCAGCCAAGTTAAAAAAAAAAGCATTGTATCTGATCACAGCCTAATAAATCCCTGCATCAACTGCTGCCATTCAGTTGTTTGCTAGCATTGAAGAATATTGAAATGGAGGCAGTGGTAACAACACAAAGGCTATATGACAGACAGAGGATTTTCAGCTGCCATTTTTAGTTTATGAAGTTATTTGCTTTTGTCCACACATTTGGCTTGATACCTCTCCCACTGTCTCTCAGCCTGAGCGGACAGCCTCCTGCTGACCGCGTGACCCGGGTCAACCAACTTCTCTCAGGGATTAATCCTTGTTGTGTGTAAACACATTAACTGGCAATTAATATGGAGATTCTGCTCCAGATGTGCTTGTAAAAGTGGAGTTTGGACTTGGCAAGCGGCACTTTGATCCATATGGGTTAGCTGCTGAAGCAATATTCCACCTGCTCCTGCCGCCATTATTTTTCACACAGGCAAACAAATGCCCCAAATGAGAGCCGCAGCATTTGGTTTGGCTCCGCTGATGAGGGAGGGGGGACTGCCTCGTACTTGCGGCATTCATATACACCTGGTTAGTATGTGTTGAAACGTGGCAGAAAATCTGTTTTTGCTCTTCCGTTATGTTAATTTCAATCCTCCCACACTTGGAACATGATGATGTGAGGGTTTCATCAACAGCTGCAACTGTCTGTTAAATGATACAACACCACTGCAGCATCGGTACTTTTCTGTCAACTAGTTAGATTTTACAAACTTTCAGTGTTGTATTGCATTAATAATATAAAAGAAAATGATGTAAAATGTAGAAATAGCTAAGGGGCTCAGTGCAACCTGTGACATTTCACCTACCTGGGAGACTCAGGCACACAGACAGCACATGATTCCTATAAAAAAATTGGACCAAATTGCACTAAATTACTTTTTTTTTTTTTTTTTATATTGATCTGACTTATTATCAGGCCATGTAATTTAATCCTCATATTACTAGGCCTATATATATCATCTTTGTTTATAAAGAAAGGGCAATCAATAAAAAATAATACTGACTGCCTTTTAAAATGAATCAATGTGAAACATGATGCTACAGTATTATTATCATTCAAATGCAGCGTGGCAAACCCGATCTGCTTCAGATATAGTGCGGCAACTTCAGTGACAGAGGTCTTATCTGACTGTCAGCGTGTCGGTATGAAAGCACATGGGGAAAGTAACAACAGACTGAAACATATAAACCAAAAACCAGAGAGGGGGCTTAATTTTTTTTTACCCTCGGCGGCGTCCTGACTGTGCTGCGTTAGCCTGTTGCTTTGCAGCTCTCTGGTTTTCTCAATCAGCCGTACAGACGCATGCAGGTCACAGCTGAGATATTGTGTAACTGCTCAAATGATCAGTCGCATCAAACAGCTGCAGATAGAGTGATTGCATGCAAGAACTGTTAACCCCGCTCATCAGGATTCCTCAACAAATCCCACTAATTCATGACAGAACAGCAGCAAGAAAATAGCAGCTCGTGTTCATGCCGCACACATCCTCCACGATTTCTTCCAGCACGGAATTGCGGCATTTTCACGATCCCCTAGATAGACTACATAATGGAAATATAAATTTATGTGCATTTCAAAGTCATAAACAGAGTAAACAGCACACTAAATTTCAAGTATAGTCATAAGGAATAATAATCATAGGATATCCAAGCTATTCACATCCATTTTCTCTTAGTTTTACGCCCAAATGAGGATCTTCTTGTTTGTCCCCCAGAGCTTTCCTCATCCCTCTGGGGGTAAATGTACCCTAGTTTGTAAAAAGCAGGTGTACAGCAAGACATTGATCTTACTGTCTGACTTGACAGGTGACTCTTGTGTATTAAAACTCACAGAACTTTAGACTTCCACGTCACCGTAAAGTCTCAGATGCAGATGTTCAACCTGATAATAAATGAGTTCCTTAATTTTATAGTCTGGTGCAGGTGTTTGTGGATGAGCTGAAAAAAAAAAAAAAACAGCAAAATGTGTGATATGAAGTAGACCCTCCAGGATTCCACGGACAAAAATGCAAATTCTGCGGTAGTTCTGTGGCTTGAAAGTAATATTTTGTTATATTCTGCGGACATTAAAAAAACAGCTTAAAATGACCAGTAAAATATGTTTATTCATTAATCAAGTAAAAAGGTAGTACTTCTTTGTAATAACATTGTAAAATGTTGCAGTCAAACAAAAGCCTGTCAAAGAATACATTCATAATGTAAATGTGCTTCTTTAAAGAGGCTGAATTATCATTTGTACCCCTATTCAAGTAATACATTCACTGTAAATACGCTTCTTTAAAAATTGCCTGAGCCGTCATCTGTCCCTTTGGTCAGATCGATCTTTTAAAAACTAACAAAAAAGTCCAAAGTGCTGAACCTCCAGAATGATAAACCAACAAAATGAACCACTGAACTCCATGAAATGAATTCTAATGTGCTCATCATCCCAAATATTGCAATAAACCCACAATTGTCCTTCAAGCTACATTTACATAGCATTTTAAAGGTTTTTTTTTTCTTTTACAAAAAGCAATTGATTTCCCCAGTTTGGATTTGTTTGAGTTGCGCTCCAAGGCACCCGCAAAACACCTGTCTAGCAGGCCTACAGGACCTGCTATCTCTATAGCCCAGTGACCTCTAGTGGTAATGTTTCGGAAATTTATATTTTTGTGGAAGTGAATTCTGCATGATTCCGTGACATGGTCATTTTTTCATAGATGAACCATAATTCCAAGGGAGAGCCTGTTTTCCATGGCAAATTCCGCAATTGTGGAATCGCGGAATCCTGGAGGAACAGAAAGGAAACGTGAAAGGAAACGTTAAAGGAAAAGTGAAAGGAAACATTAAAGGAAAAGTGGGCGCATTGTTGACTGCCTTAAAAGCACAATGTGTAACATCAATAAATCATTACCACATAGTATAATAACCATAAACAAACAAGAGCATCGCTGAGAAGACTTGGCAGCCTTTCCCGGCCTCTACGCTGCATTTTACATTGTGTGTTAATGGGTCAGAATTGGCGGGAATCGGCTGGATTGCTTTTCGGCATGAAGGCAGATTGCTTTACCGCACGCGACAGGGAGAGGGCGCTGTTCTTCCAGCTCTTGCAATGACAAACGGGTGGAGGAGTGAAAGGAAAAATCACTTCCAACATGTTTATGATCTCATTTTTAAACAACACTAGCGCTAATAATAACGCTGGCCTGTGATAGAGGCTACTAATTGTCTCAACCATGGTCTAATTTGTAATTATACAAAGGTATTACAATTAATTAGACACCGATATATTGATGTTAAAGAAAGCTACACACAGCACCTTTAAAGGGCAGTGGACAGAGCCTTGCCTTAAATTAGACATCGATGTTAAACAGTGATGTAATGGACAGTGAAACAAGATACCGGGGCCACTAGCTCTATTCCGAATGGCAGCCGTAACCTCCCACTCACTGCCACACGGGGTCTGTCCTGCAGCACGGCCCGGATGGACTAGCGGTCCCCTGATGGTCGAATCCTTTCCCCTGAGGTCTGCTGTGTGGGTAAAGGGGAGAGATGCACTAGCAGACGCTGGCCACAGTTGCTCTGCCTGGCATGAGCGTCACGTTGGCTCTGACCGGACCCGAGTCGTCCAAGAGCTCTGTCTTTTCCGGCCGGCCTGGGCGCCCGCATGGGGCCTGGCATGCTGCGCCTGAGCTTGGCATCCCGGACAAACAACAGGAGGTGGAGGCATCCTCGCTCTCTCTCCTGATGATCTGCTCCAAGGACGATTTCCCTTCTCTCAAAAACTGGCTGTGGTTACGCGGACAGCAGCAGCAGCATTTACAGACCTTCAAAAGGAATAGAATGGAACAAAAGAGGAATTGAGGGAATAGGCTTAATTCATCTGATTCATATTGTACAGAATCACATCCATGTGCATTCACTCTTGGACAAAGAAGGACAAAACCTTTAACTGTTAAAAAGTGTGTACAGACATGCGGTAGATGTATGCATTCTGCTGTGGTATTCCCCATATAACATGCAAAAAACAGTTGAATATTCAGAGAGATTACAAAGTGCTAGGTATACACAAGATATGAACCTGCAGTTCAGTTGCACAGTTGAGTCACTTTTGGCCTCTGTGCTCGGCCAGTGTTTGGCTGATTTTCCCCATATCTCCCGAGGGTGTTAAGTAAACTAATCATGTTGTTGTCACTGTTGTGATGGTAATGATTTACTGATCACAGTTCGACATGGTTACACTACAAAACCACCCAGCAAACACTGTGACGCTGAATAAACGTTGATATGACGGCCTGCGCCACCGTAAATCTAACACTGTAAATCTAGTGCCAAAACGAAAGTTCACAATGTTGACAGTCACCGTTTCTATATGCTGACCAAAAAATTTCAAACCCACGTCTTGATCATAACCTGAAAAGTCATATTAGTCTCTAGATTGTACTATGTTCTTTAAATGTGACCTCCTGCACATGTGTAGTCAAGACAAGCATAGAAATTCTGCTGCCAACTGCATCGTTTTTTTGCAATCGAGACCCAAATACTGTATCTTTCCAATATCGATTCAAAACCCTTCCCAAAGCTGCCTTAGTGTGATTGTTTTCCCGTTCCATACTTTCATATTGGGGAAATTGTTTTGTTGATGTTGAGCCTGCATGTCATATCAATGTAAGGAGTGGGATTAGGTCTCCTAAGCACACAAGAGCTTGCTATTCTATGGAAAAGCAGAATATTATGCTCCACACTTCCTATTTCTGTAAGCAAGCCGCAAAAGGTAAGACGACGGGAAGTGAAACCATCCATCCCACGCTGTTTATTATTCCCGGAGCTTCAAAAACACACAACTCTTTTATCAGGACTACATCTCAATCACGCTTTTCTATGTTTCAGCATTCTCATATTGATCTCGTACTGTGGCTAATGAGCTGGAAGCAACTTTCTTCACTTCCTACTCCAGTGAGTGACCAACAGGAGATTTGAATCCTAACAACGTCCTTCAGGCATCACGTGGATGGAGGGAGCATCTCATTTCCATATAGCGCTCTGCGGATGGCTAGTTCTCTGACCGCCCCAGCTGATGAAAATAAAGGAAACTGTATTTTAAAGCAGCGCCCTTCCTGCAACCCCCATAATTCAT
This sequence comes from Centroberyx affinis, assembly GCF_046629955.1. Classification (NCBI taxonomy): domain Eukaryota; kingdom Metazoa; phylum Chordata; class Actinopteri; order Beryciformes; family Berycidae; genus Centroberyx; species Centroberyx affinis. Next base: position 224,818 of record NW_027279173.1, on the reverse strand, counting down.
GCTGTTTATGATGTAAATATTTCAGAGGGGTGAGATGACCCCACAGCATGGCAAAGGCCATTAATAATCATAAAAAATATGAACCGCCCTCTCAATGATTAATTGCATACATTTTGCATAATGCTTTGTTTGCGGTGAGCTTTAAGCAATTTACTACCAGCCAAGCAAACTGTCGAAGTAACCAAGGCTACTTCAAAGTGATTTTTGTCCCTATGTTACTAGTCCCTTTACATTTCTTTACCCATAAAGGATCAAAGTCAGCCTGCTGTAACACTGAGAACTGTCCGTCAACAAACAAACATTACTGCACGTCTTGCCACAAGGAGTGATTCCTAAAAAAAATCAGCAATGGCTCGCAAAAAGCACAAAGTATTGGGACGCTCAATGTCACAGTATACAATAGAAAACATAACACATGACGTTCTGGTGTAACAGACTTTGACTGCAGTCGTTTTGGAAATCTGTACTATAATATGATTTTCTCTGTGTACAAAATTTCAAGCCACATTGATTTATTAATACAGAAATGACAGTTATCCCTTTTGCTGTTAATTAACTTTTGATTAAAGATAGGGTTTTCACTACCAAGAAGTGAATGTGTTCAATATTCACTTGAGTGAAATAAAGAAAAAAAAAACAATCTGCCAAAATGGTATCTTGGCAACTTCAACAAGTCCTACTGGCTCGAATGAGAACAGTTTGTAAATTAGATCATGCATATTCAACATTTTATCCATTTTGTGTAGAACAGGCTGAGGTCCAAGATGACCTCGTCCTCTGGTCTTCCTATCATGTCCCCACCTCCCTCTGTGACTAACCTGAAGTGACTGCTTTCACTTGTTGCAGGCATGCACCTGCACACACGCACACACACACACACACACACACAGTATTATGCTTCCCTGTATTTTTAGCTGCGACCAGCACCTAGTATAAGTCGGTCGGTCCCAAAAAAGTCCAAAAGCACAGTTATAAGGACTCTATGAGCCTGATTGCTGATCACATTAGTAAAGCATAGGTTAGGATCCCAGGTTGGCCAATGCCCACCAGACACATTTTTGATCCGGCATTTAGACGTGCAGCCATGTTATCCATGTTGCTGTATCCACCAGGCGGACAGGAGCCGCCAATCCGATCTTTTCATGCTTTTTTGTCTATTTTTCCTGGAGCCGCTTGCATCTATGAAGCGTGGAAATACACTATTTTGACTTGTGGGTGTATGTGTACACAATAAAGAAATAGACAGTTAATATATTATATGATCCCTTCATTTTCTGCGCCCACATTTCAGGTTTCTGATTGAAACCAATGAATGGATGATGAAACCCACCCACTACAAACTCACTGTAGAGTACCGCAGACACGCCAAGTCCCTACAGTAATACAACAGGAATGTTATTTTTTTTCTCTGGGCTTGATTGCTCTGTAGCCTAGTTTGTTATCTGCCCTGTCAGCTCTGTGCCTTTAAATTAATAAATAGCCTAAAGTAGCCTTTTTATTGTGCCAGACAAACTAAAAAATGTGATGTGACTGCCACGCCTTCTCAAAGCATCAAGCTGGTTGCAGTGCATCATAAATTACGTGCTTGTGATAGTAGTCCTTGCTGCTATAAAACCTCAATGATGCAACAGTGAAAACAACAATAAAGGTGTTACATATATTATTTTAACATCAATAAATTATTACCACATTATTTAGACACTAGTATAATTACCATAAACAAATAAGACCAGATTGGCAGCCTCTACAAAGCAATTTTTTTTAAGTTGTGTGCCACCGGGTCAGATTTGGCGGGAAATCTGCAGGAAGGACACAAAGGGAAATTGCTTTATGGCACAAAACAGGAAGCGGGCGCTGTTCCTTCCAGCGCAAACAGAAGGTAAATATTAAATCCAAGAATGCCAAGTCAATATTTGTGTCCTTGTCGAGAACAATCTTCCCAAGTGGTCTTGGAGAGAACAAACTTCTCAAGAACGTAAGAACAGAGAAGCAGCTGCTGTGGTTCTTTACAGTTTGAGATGGGCTATGTGCTTGACGTCAAGCGTGTGACCAATTAAGACGCACAGCTGTTCATTTTCCCATCTGTTTCGACCGGCTCTGTTCTGTTGCTCTGCTTGGACGTGAAACGTCGTTCTCGCAATGGATCTTGGGGCTTCTTCCTCGACAGCCAAGACGCCATCCAACGCATTCCTCGGACTTCCTGGACCTTCATCCGTCCTCCATCCTCATGTTCTTGTTTTGGAATCACATTTTGACCGTAGGATATTATGTCAAACACGTTATGGAGGACACAAGAATGCACAAGAACGCAAATTATGAAAGAAAGATCGCAAGAAAGTAGCAACATCCTCTTTGTGACTGGAAGCAACAGGTTTTATGGAAAATGCGATCTTAATTTTGAGAAACACCAACACTATTAATACCACTGGCGTAAGATAAAGGCTACCAGTCAATCTCAAACTTGGTATCATTTGTTTACGATAATTATACCAAGGTATCACATTTAATTTGACAATGATATATTGATGATTAAAATGCTAGACGCTGCATCTTTAATGTTAGCTCCAGAAATTTTCTTCTTTTACATCAACAGCAACTGCAGAATGCAAATACCACAAAAATGATCTTTCATATGGTAGCTGATTATTTTCTGCTGTAACCATATTCAGCCTTATCCTGAGCTGCCGCATGAGCCAGGTTAATTCAGCCTCAGGTTAACCAAAAAAGTTCCTGGCCCCTCCGATTAGGCAGAGAGAGATGACACAGGCCAAACAAAGAGCTCCTCTAGTGAAACATTAAAAGCGCTGGCAGTCAATAGTCTTATTTGATGTGGATTCCTCAGAGGCTGAACTAGCACAGAGCCTCACTGAAGCTTGGCCCTGGCTACAAACCACTGCCCTCCCCCACCTCCACACCACCTCCACACCACCTCCCCCACCTCCACGGACAAAGACAATACATCTTGAGCCCCAGTGAAACAGGTGCTGGCAATTTAGCCCCGACCAGCAGACATGATGTTTGATTGGAGTGGAGCCGGATCAGATTGTTCCCTTCCAATTGAGCCACAACCAGCTGACATTTTCACAGTATTTAATAAAAGCCACTCTTGATTAGCGAGGCCTTACCACAATCTTTTTATTTATTCTCGGTGGCAGAAAAGCATTAATTCACAGTAATTAATGAACAAGTGGTGGAGGGCCTGGGCACAGCTGCCTCCTCTGGGAGGCTGGAGGAAGGGACTCCTTTCCTTTGCCCTGATTAGATGCACTCAATTTCCAACCCTCCCCATGACACTTTTACTGTCTAATGATAGCTGGTGCTGTAGTGGTGTACCTGGATTTTACATTGTGCAACACATTGGAAAGAAGCAGTGTTATTTTGTATCAACAGCATTTCTGATTATTGCTGCTGTGGTTCTTGTTTCCTTATGAACAATACAGTGCTGTGCTGTTTATACTAGCTAGTTTCTTATTGCATGGATGGTGTATCATACTAGCCATACTGTATCAAATCAATACCGTAGTACAGTAAACAGAACACAATACAGTTCCGTTTGCCTGATTTTATAATGAAAGTCACAAATGCGTTTATCTGTTGCTCAGTTTACATATATTGCATTGTGAAAATCACAACTGATTATTATCAAAACTCAGATGATAGTACTATAAACAGCATGTATGTGCCACTTCTGGTGGATTTTCTTTTGGTCATGTTGTGTCTAACATTGTTGCTAGTTACTGCATCTCTAAAGTGACCTAATTTCATAATAAGGTTTTATACAGCGGATGCAGCAGAAGTGTTTTGATTTAGGCCATCCATTTGGAATAGTTCAAATTGCCATCCATCTTATAATGCTCCATTTCCTCCATCGGGATTCTTTTTTTTTATGTTTTTTTTTTTTTCCAGAACAGAGTCATTTTGTTGTGTCTTTCAGCCCTTCCCTTCTCATATCCTCTGTCTTTTGCTGTCACTCGATTTTAGTCAGAGGGATAAGCTGATCTCTTTTATCCACACTTGATCTTTTTCTCTTTTATCACCACGTCCTGATTTTTTTTTTCCCCCTGACATCCCTCTTCCTTCCAGTTGGCTGGCCATAGAGCTCTGGTTTATGAAAACAGTTTAGACTTGAAAGGCAGGAGGAGTGAGATGTGTGTGTGTGTGTGTGTGGGTGTGTGTGTGTGTGTGTGTGTGGGGGGGGGGGGTTTCTGTTGGCCAGTCTACAGGTCAGACATCCTCTCGTATCTCGTCTGTCACTCTCAAAGCTGGGCATCAGCATTTGGCATCCCATCAGCCACTAATTGTCTGCTTGCTACTTCTAGATGCTGGCAAAACACTTGCTTACATGCCAGAAAGTAAGTTATTCTCCCACAAGGCAGAGGTGGTGGTGGTGGTGAATGAACTAAGTGAAGCCAGAGGAAATCATTATAGAGCTTCTCGCCCCTGGCTTAGACGAGTCGGGAGTCTATCACTCCTCACTGCAACAAGCCCATCTAAGGCCTCCGTCTCATCAGTCTGGAATAATCCCATTTTATTGTGCTCCGCATGTAATAATCAGAAACCATAAAACATCTGCTTTTGCCACGTCTACACATGCAAAAGCCTGGTGAACCAGAAGTAACCGGAGCTCATTTTTTTTAAAGTGTGCAACTGTGCGTATTCCTTTGTCGCCAACTTATGCTGTGATTATCACTGAAATGAATAATGACACGTAGTGTGATTCAGACTGCAACATCAAACAATGCAGGAGCAATATTCATCTACCTGTAACAATAAAAAAAATGCAGTTTATTTTATTTCTTTCCCTCCACTAACTGTCCAAATTTGAGCCATGGCCCAAACTGAACACACACATTTTTTTTTTATTTCTGAAAATTCAAAGTGACATTAGTGAGCCTGTATGTTGTATTAAGAAAACTGTATTGACATATCACTACCTGATGATTTAGTGCTTATGCCATCATAAGACATGTTTTGTTATTCAATTGTAAGAATGATGGAGTAGCGGCTGTTCCAATTTTCACCTGTGACAGTTAGTAATCACTCAACACTATTTGGCTGATATTACAAATCAGTGGTGTTTGTAGATACATGAGTAGCCCTGCCAGGTGCAAGATAATGTTAAGTTTTAGATATTACATTTTATAGTGAGACACCGATTAGATGGTACGCATGATCAAGTTCTCATGGTCTCACATCGGAAATGGACGGCATATTTTATTCAACCTTCTCTTCTAATTTGTTTGAATGTATGAATAATGACTAGAGCAGAGCGGCTGTCCATTGAACCTTGTATTTATGGGCCCTATGCATTAGAAAGTGCAATTCCTGAATGATAGAGAAACCCATTAAAGTAGCAATAAAATTGCAAATGTCTCCCTTCTCTGTTTTCCTGCCTTTCAATATGGGCAGTGGAACACGTTGCTCTCACCAACTGTGTGTGAGCCTCTGGCGCACACATACATAGCAATATGATACGGAACACATTTCCCAATCCAATTCCTCCCTGCTGCGTTCGTGAAACACTCGGTGAGATCCATCTTTTTCAATTACGCCGAGAGAGGACAGCCATTCCTTTAAACCCAGAGGGAGAGGGAGTTTTAAGGACAGGTCTCTTCCCCAGATCTCAGGCCGCATTAAAATGTATTGGCAGCATTGGATATTAAAGAGGAATCTGCCGGATTAATCGGTGGGACGCTCGCCGAGGAATCATCGTCCAGAGACACACACTTACTTACAGGAAAAACTGCTATGAGGACAGATTAGAAAAACAGTGAAAACATAGCAGGGCATGTAAAAGATGGAGGTTGGGAGGGGAGGGAGTCAAGAATCATTTGTTAAGTAGGAAGGGAGTAGGATAAGCAGGGGGAATATGGTGCAGCCAATACTGTGGGCAACACAGTAGCCTAGAGGTGTAAGCAGAGATTCACAATAAGTCTCCCACTAATGGCATCGTCCAGCCGCAGTGTGAAGTAGTGGGAGCTGCGTGGTTAAAGGTTATGGGAGCGGAGTGCGCCCCCAGCCAGGCCCCCTCGCGGCGCACTATAACCAGTTCAGTGTGTGATCGCGGTGTTTGGTGTGTGATCACTCAAAAACCCCAGCGTGAGTGGGGATTGGAAACACCGGGACTCTTATGAGTAATGGACAGAGTGGGGTCCCTTCTCCCTAACCTGCCTTCTCCGCCCCACCTAGCGACTGCCCAGCAGGCAAGCGCAGGGGACGGTGGGTGAGGCGCGCCGGCGGGTGGTGGGTGCGGGGTGGGGGTGGGGTGGGGGGGGAGGGCACTGAGTGTTTGATGCTATCCCCCTCCTCCTACCTCCCACCCCTGATTCACAGCTGGTCATTTGTTTTGCTTTATGTAGCGCGGCGTGAGCACTGCGGCAGCCTCTCTGATCACCTTAAACATGCACACTGGTGTGTGAAACCACGCCGGCAACAAGCCAGTCATAGCCTCTGCTCCTAATCAGGGAGCCAGGCAGCGTCTCTCCTCCTCCTCCTCCTCCTCCTCCTCGATGTCCTCACTCCCCTGACCGACCAGAGGAAGGGAATTACATTTCCCCCGGGTGGCCTTGCGCTGGGAAACAAGCCCCCACTGGCCCTGTGTTGGGGGGAAGATGAAGATAGCCTGTGGGGTAGATTGAAAAAGTGAGAAAATCTTCCCCAAATCAGAGAGGTGACCTAGCCCAGATTGTTTGGCAGATTAAAAGTCCAAGTTTGTGATACTTTTCATTTGTCAGACCTCAGTGATTGATTTGTGCTCTAAACCTGTTTTAAGTGCAATGGCATCACGGCAGTCACAAGGGGCTGTGTCTCTCCCAATGACATTACGAACACTGAGGAGGACATATAGAGAGGCTCACACCTCAGCCTACACAGCAGTTTTTGTTTTTTTTGTTCCGTCCTCATTGCTTTAAATTGAGGATGTGTTTGTATTATTCCTTGCTTGATAAGTCCTTCAAGCAATATATGTCAAAAATCACAAAGAATGCTTATACAGATGTAGGTTGTGTAGAAGCTCTACATGCTGCACTTGCTCCATCCTCAAAAAAATTTGTTTGGAAAAATGAAGGTTTTCGAGGATACGCAAGGAATGGTCTGGTAACTAGCCGGTTCCACTAGAGTTTTTGTGTTACACTTGACTAATTTGGTTCGGCTGTAGAACGTTCAAGAAAGAATCGTCTGCCATGCTAACGCAGGAAAGCTGCAAGATCGTTACATGAAGGGGGGCTTTTACAATTCCTGCACCAGTGAAGAAGAAATAGTTTTAAACCAGAGGCATCTTATTGTCTTAATGGAGCCACATTGACATACCTCCTCTCTATCAACAGTAATATGTACATCATGTTATTACAGTAAATCTTTTGTGAAGGCTCCATAAAGAGTCCATATTATTTAAATAGGCACTGGATGCCTCTTGCCTGATTCTCTGACCCCGTGAAGGTCACCGTCAGTCTTTGTAGTAAAACTTTATGGGATGAAAGAATCCCCCACTGAGTGGAGACCTTGGTCTGTAATTGCTTGATACCCTTCCGCTTAATACCCAGAGAGAAGGAGACTGAGACAGAGCGAGAGGCTGGCGTGATATGCATCGGCGAGACTGACTGACATACAGTGGACTATTCCAGATGATTCAGTTGGACGCAGTGACCGGGCTCATCCTCCATTGTTTTTCCGCAGGGCCGCAGATGGGATCACAGTGTTGGGGGCTTTTGTTGTCTCCATGCTCATCGTTGGTCCGTTCTTTATGATCCCCATCTCCCCAGCCTATTCCGCACAGACCCAGCGATTGTCTGGGCAAACAAAACCTCCCTCCCAAGTGATCATTTTCATTGAACCATAGACACTGTATGAAAATATGTACTCGGGTATTCAGGCACAGGAAAGGGCAGCCCTCAACAATACCTTCGCCTTTTTCAATGCGCCGTGCACATCAAAAGACAACGCAGGGAAAAATACCGCACAGTTGCCAAGGACTTCGTGGTGGGTCCACATTTTTTTTTTTTCTTTCTTTCTTTGTCGTGGCTTTTGTCTCCTCTTCATAAAGAATAACAATGGCTTATTGTCTCTGTCTCTCACCGGGAGTCAGGCAGCTAGCATCAGAGGAAGAGTAATAGGACATACAGGTTGGGGCATATGCTGGCGCAGACATGGCCCCTAAACTTCCTCTCCATCATTCTCTCCATTTACCCACCGCTGAGGCACATCTGGGTCCAGGTGGCATCCGAACATGTTGTCAGCATGTCGTGGTAACTGCCTTAATGGCTTGAGCCATTCTAACTGACAAGATGGGAAAACAGACATGGCAGTGTCTCACTCAGCCTCTTTATCTTGTGTTTACCCACCACTGTTCCATTGATAACAAAGAGGCTTGTACCTCCATGGCCTGCAGAAACCCCGGCTAGGCTGGCTAGGTAGGCGGCATTCGGGTCTTCCACCTCACATAGGAGGTATTGAACAGAGCAGGAGGCACTTTATTGTCCGTTCACGCACATACACAAGGTTGAAAATTGAAGCTACAATCCGCGATTTGTACTTGTGTGGACCTTCTCGCAGCTGTGCGGGATGAATTATAAAAATATGTGCCACATTATGTAAATTGTTTGTTTTTAGCAAAAGCTAACTTTGCTGGCTAGCTAGCATGTGGACACTAACTAGCATTTAATTTGCAAGACTGTAGCTAGCTCTTTTTTGCACTCTCCATTTGACATGCTGAGGCAATATGGATCCGGTGCCAGGAATCGTCATGCACAAGTTTCTTTTCCATGCACCGTTTTGTAGGTGGAGGATCAGTACAGGTAGAGTCTCCTTGAAATTGCCAACTTCGACTTCCAGCTCCAACCTCTGCCACCATAGGTGTCATGCCCCCATCCTTACTTATACGCTCACCTGGAGGCTGGGGCCTCATGCCGGGGTCACACCAGAATTCAAAATTAATTCTCATTAATTTCAACGGAGGAAGCTGCGAAATGCATGAATGCATAAATATTGCCTTGTTTGCTTTGCTTGTTGTTTGTCCTGCGAAATCACGTCACTCACCGATGCTGAAGTAATAGGAGAGAGTGGGTGGGACTGACCTCTTGTACTCACCAAATTCAAAATGGAGGAAGCGTTGATCGTTGCTGTTTCAGGTTATCCATGTTTGTATAATTGCTGGCTCAAAGAGTACAAAGCAGTTTTTTGCCATTAGCATCAATGCTGAGACATTACTAGCCCTGTTGGCACTACACTGCATGGGTGCCAGTCCCGAAGCGTTCCATTAAAAACCGTGCGGATAAAATCTTTGCGTGCCGCAAAGAAGTCAAAGTGCCTTTGACTTCATGTGGGCAAGGTTTTCAGACCAAAATTTGCCAATCTGATAAGCCTTGAACCATTTTCTGTTGCATGATTAAAACATATTGTGTGAAAAAGTATAAAATCAGGGCTAACGTTTTACAGCTCACAGAGAAGAGCCATAGAGTAGGCTAGCGGCCATGTTTCAGACATTCATATTAACAATTGGGAGAAGCCACACAAAGCTGAGATTTTATACTTTATTGCAAATATTTTCACACAATATGTTTTACTCATGCAACAGAAAAAGGTTCAAGGATTTCAGAAAGCTTTATCAGATGGGCAAATTTCAGTCTGGAAAACTTGCCCACATGAAGTCAAAGTGCAGCAAAGATTTTTTTTAATGGAACGCTTTTAATTTAAAATCTCGAGGTAACTAGTGTCATAAACATATATCAGCAAAATAAATAGATTGAGAGACTGAACTTTGCATCCATAAAACACATATTGAAGGCCCTCCCCCGCGCGCCCCCCCCCTCGCAAATGGTTTAGTCCGCACCTGCACGAGAGTAGAACTGGCAAATCGCGGTGACTGCTGGATGCTGATGAGCAACGTGACAGACACAAACATGCTCAAAACCAAAGCAAAGAGCCCAAAAAGAAGTGAAAGAAGAGAGAAAACATTCTTACAACTTTTTTCCCCCCCAGAGGATAGGTGAGCTTGCTAATGGCGTATGACTGCTTTAAACTAATACCGGTTTTTGTGTGGTAGGCTAGATCGCTTGCAGTAGCCTACTAGCAGGCTAGTTAGCTTGTATATTTGCATAATAGCTCGTACATTACAAGGAATAAATGCAAACTACCAATATAGTTTGGACAGAAGTGGAGAGGGGAAGAGAAGAGAGGGTGGAGTGGTGGAGAGTTGGCGGCTGGAGGAGGGTGAATTCATAATGTTAGTCGTGCAGTATTAACACATCTTTGCACAAAGATTGCAAAGATATGAGGCTGTCAACTTTAGACCAAGCTTATAGTTGTGAAACACATGGCCCTCATACACAGAAACGGCCGCAGAGAGGGAAGCTGCAGGTCCTCCACCATCTGATGCTGAAGACATGAGACAAGATGAGCTGATAGGAGGTAAAAGGTAATAATTGTTTGTAACATAGTTTCAATGAAAGGGACATTAACCTCACTAACTTAAATTATCCTGCTATTGAATATTATACGAATAATATAAGAATATTATTATAAGAATATTATATATTCTATTACATGAATGTTCTTAAGAATATTATAAGAATATTCCAGCCTGCTATTGAATATTATAAAGAATTCATAACGTTAGTAGTGCAGTATTAACATGAATCTTTGCACAAAGTGATACAATATGAAGTTATCTGACAACTATAGACCAAGCTTATAACGTTGTGAAACACATGGCCCTCATATACAGAAGCGGCCACAGAGAGGGAAGCTGCAGGTCCCCCACCATCTGATGTTGAAGATGTGAGACAAGGTGAGCTGATAGGAGATGCAGGCTGATTGTTTGTAACATACAGTAGTTTCAATGAAAGGGACATTAACTACACTAACTTAAAATAGTCTGCTAGTGAATATTATAAGGTCAAGAGGCTAATATCAGATCTATGTGTTTCATGCTTGTAGAGGGGCAAGCCTACATCCTTTCTTATGTATAGTTGATGTAATTATTTCAAGAGATGGGAAGAGGGCCCGGTAATTCGTGGTACGCCCCGGCCTGGAGGCGTTGCTGCTGCATTTCGCTCCACCACCGTTCTGAATGCCAGTAAAATTTGCCTTTGGTGGATAAAGAAGGGTCACATGCCACACTGGCTTTTTTGGTAACTTTTTAAGACAATCACATTTCACTGCCTCGGTTACATATCGTCTTTGATCTTTGCCTGTTGTCAATTTTTGTCCTTGCTGTCTCACTGTGAGCCAGTCAAATCAAAGTTTAATAATTGACAGGCTCCTGATTGGCTGCCTGTTTCACAGCTCTACACAAATTCGTAGCATCTAAACTTCTGCAAAGTGCCTGGATGGTTAATTGGCCAAAGCTGAGGATTAATATCAAAATGTTAAACATTCAAACCCTAACAGTGTGTGTGTATGTTGGGGGGAACCAGAATGTTCTTGTGTAATTTGAATTCACAGTTAACAATACATTACAAAGTTGAATTCATTGAAAATGCATAGGGCGACATATTTCAATGAAAAATGTATATTCAGTATTTTTTCTGGCAAAAATTATGTTTGGCCAGTAATTATTTTTTGTTTACCAGCCCATGGAAGATGAGCCAAAAAGATAATTTAACAGACAAACACACACCTACTGTGCACATGTGGGTGCACACACACTCACACTCGCATACAGTCGACACTTATACAGCACACAGCATGCTTGTATGCATCCATGCGGTTGCTGATACACCCATATTTTGTATGCACACACACGCGCACACACACACACATACACACACACACAGGTTAATCCCTGAAATTTCTCAAATAACAGATAAAAGTTAGCTTTGTATGAATCCTAATGAGTTGAACTCCCGAGGTGTGGGAAAGGATTTTTAATTGACAGCGCAGTCAGCTTGTTGCCTGCACACACACACGCACACACACACACACACGCATACGCACACACACACACGCACACACACACACATCAAATAAATGGGCCCTGGCCTCGCCTCCTTTGAGGTTTGAGCGTTGCATAACAGCTTCCAGGTACATCCTTAAAACAGCTTTTTTTCCTTTTTTTTTTTGTAAAAAGTTAGAGATTAGTCTGTTTGTGATGACGGGTGAGCAAGGCATGATGACTCAGAGGAGTTATGAGTATTATCTGGAAAAGGAGGGACCGCGAACCACCATAAGTTATAGTGAGAAGTGCACTTATGTTTAATTAACGCAGAGTTCAAGAACTGCTGGCTTCATCCATTACAGAGATGGGCAGACGAAAGCTCCTTTAATTGGGGATGAGGGAAAAAAGAAAGAAAAAAAAAAACAATTGAGCTGAATAGATGGGTCATGCGTTAAGGTCAACATTTTTCATAGAAACCTCCAATCCTCTCTCCCTTACAGCAAGATTAACTTTGTCACGGCTTCATTTTCCAATTGTGTGCCCCGAGATAATGAGTTTAGAGTTTAAGCTATAATTCTTAAATTCTTAATTCCCGCCTTTGCCCACAACATTGTATTTTTAGAATTTGTTCCAGCTGGGAATTACTCAGAGCCGGTGATGTGGACTGAGGATGGGTTGACTCAGGTACCCGCCCGCAGAGCCACAGTATGGATTTCTTTATTTTCTCGCTGCTGTTCTTGGTATTACATTGGGGTTGGGGGGGTTGGGGGGGTTGGGGGGGGGGGGGATCAATACATGCAAAAATCGAGATTCTATACCGCCCTGATTTTGAATTGATTTTTTGTAAGTCTTAATATCGATTCAATAAACATGTATTACTTACTTGTCCCCTATTCTCCCCCTCCCCCCTTACACACACACACACACACACACACACACACACACACACACACACACACACACACACACACACACACACACACATTCTCTTACCTAGTTCCTCATACTTTTCCTTATCTAAACCACATAGTATTTCTCAGCTTACTATGACTGATGACTGACTATTACTGTGCCAGAAACCTCAGCTATGAAATGCTGCTAGACCCCGAGGTATTAATTAAGGATTGCATTTTAAAGTGGAGATGATGATTTTCAGCCATCTCTCTCTTTTTTTTTTATTTTAATTCTTTTTGTCTTTTGTTTTTTATTCCAGAAACAGACACCGCTCCTAATAAAAGTGTAATAATTATATGCCTATTGGTATTAAGCTATTTACTGAGGTCAAATGGAGCACAAATAAAAAAAAGTGTAGTCTTTCAAATAAAAATATACTTAAATACTAAGAATTGTGGTAAAATGGTATTGTTGAAATTAACTAAAATCGTGAGGTCCCTACCCACCCCCTTGCATTACCTTGTGATCTCATTTAGCCTTGTAGATGGAATATTAAGTACTTTTCTTTAAAAAAAAAAAAAGTGTAAAAAAAAAGTAGAGAAAGGAAATTAATCCGCTTGGCTTTATTTTGATAATGTTAGAGCTACGCCTGCCCAAATCCATCGGCAGAGCTGTTCTACTTTCTCTTCCACAGACAAACCGATTCTTAATCCCAATTCATCTAATTGTACCTCAGAGTGCTAATAAATATTGTTATGAATTATTCAGGCTCTGAGTGGGCTGATGACACAGAAATGGGTGCACTGAGCAGAATTCAAAGCACTTCAAATTGGAAATGGGGAAAGTGCACTAAATTCTCTCAGAATCTGAATTAATGAAAGTTATATGGAAAATGAATAGTGTAGGGACCTTCTCCACATGATTGTTGTACTAATGGGCATGCTAGTGCAACTGTCCAAGGTAAAACAGTTAATATAATGTAAGTTGATATAAAATGTAAGTGGCATTAAACCATCATGTTATCAGTGATGATAAATACTCCTACATTAACACGCCAATTATACAGTAAATACTGTTTGTGCACTCAAAAACCCACTCACATTAACTGAACTTCGCATTTAGCCCCGGCGGTTATGTGACTGGGAAAATGTGCAATAATCTAGAACATCAATTCTGCACCTGGCAGTCATTTCTTTATGTCCTTTAAGTATTCCTTTTAATGCATTCATCTCTTAATTTGCCACCCAGATATGTTTTCAAATGTCATCCATGTTCTGCGCAGCTGGGGGCTTTACAACTCGCTTCATGGCTGCGGGTCCGCGGGGAGCAACCGGGGATTAGGCTCTGTGGCGGCAGCGCACCGAGCCTGTCTCGCTGTGCTACTGTTCCACTACTGAGCTCCACTAATGGCCGTGGCTCAGACCAGGCCTCATTAAGGCGAACTGACACCAGGAAACGGGGGCTCGCGGTGGGCGTGATTAGATTAAAAGTTCAGACAAGCCTTTGGTCTGTGTAATTTGTGGGGCTCCGGTGATACACAAATAAACAAAACACAAGAGCACTTTAAAAACAGCCCCCTTAATTAGCTTGTTGAGACTTGGGTAAGTAATATCAACACTATGGCCTTGGGTACTGTAAGTAGCCGCTGGAATGAGGGAGGTGGGAGGCTGAAATACAGAGGGGGGAGGAGTTTGGAGGTGGGATGGGTGATTGGGGAAATGAGGGATAGAAGAATTATTCACCGTATAGTTTGTTAAATATGAGTGGTTTTTTTTTTGACAGTGGAAACGGGCGGGAGGTCATTGGAAGTACCAGCTCAGGTCCAAGCCGCTGATTTGGGTCTGGAATTAAAATGTTCCACAGCTGTTTGGCTGGTCTCTGTAGCTTGACTAATGAGTTGTGGAACAGCCTGATATCTTGCCAGTCTGTGACATCCTCACTCCGACCAGTCAACTGTTTCAAAGTGTTTTCGGCCTAAAATACCACCTGCCCACTCAGCTGTTGCTACAAACAGCTGCCTTCGTAACGTGCGGACTGTGGTACTGTATGCAAACCTAGCTTGTCATTAGCCCACCGCCACAATTACAGAGCTTTTTCATACTTGACATCAGCCATAGTTACACTTAAAATCTCTTTACGCTATTGTTTTTTGTTTTCGTTTGACGTGCCAAATAGTATTCAAGCGCTGAATTCAGCCAGAGCAACGAGAAATAAAATACTTTACTGCCTTACACACTGTGAAACTTTGTCATGGTGTGGTTAACGTAATTTTGTACAAATCAACTCTTTTCTTTATTGACCAGTATATGATTAATAAAACAAAGTGAAAGACTTTATAAATCCTCATGCCTTAGAGTATTATGGGAGATTAAAATCACAGCTGACGTCACACGATGGGAGAACTTATGTCTGGTTTCTTTGTCTATAGAGGCGAAGTCTGGTGTAATTTTGCAGGCTGTGAAGTTAGAAGTCCCGATGGAAAATGTGAACAGGAAACGCAAAAATACAGTCTGTGCTCCACAGAGCCTTACTAGATATACTACATGTTGTTCCATTAATTAAAATACATCAACTAACATCACATCACCATTGTGCATTTTCATCCTTCAGTTGGACCTACCTTTTATGACGATTTTTCGTAGCAAAATGCTAATCGTTTGGGAAAGGACAGTTGTTAGTCTGTAGGTAGCAACAACTGGAACACACAACAATAGGAACAGATCTAACAACTAATGAGAACAAGGCAACTATATCTATATATGGAAAATAACAACTAAATGAGACGGAAGGAAATTTTCCAGGCCTGGAAATGTTTTGGAAAATTGTTATGTATCATGAAACTTTTGGAAAAGTCATGAAAAAGTTTATTGTTTCTGCTACCTTGAGTTTGCATGAGTAATTTGGAAAAATGCATCAAAATTGAGTAGTCTAAAACTGTGTAGTCTAAAACTGTGAGTGACGCTTTGCCTCTCGCTGTTCTCACCACGCAATTTTTATGCCAACATCTTGTTGGTAGCTAACCAGCAAGCGGATTAAAGCCTCTGTGTGATTAAGTGATCAAGGCGGGGGGGCGGGGGGGCATTTTGCCTTTATTTGAAGCAGAGAGAGAGAGAGAGACAGGAAAGATTGGGAGAGAGAGGGGGATGGCATGCAACAAAGATCCCGGGCCGGATGTGAACCCGGGATGTGGTGTTTACACGGTACGCGCCTCAGACCACTGACCAGGACGCCCAGTGTCATATCTTCTGTAAAGGTTGCTTTACACATTACACCACAGTAGTACAGTGATGAAAATTTGGGATGAAGTTACGGAAAAGTTATGGAAAGGTATTGGAATTTAATTGTAAAATAAGTGTGGGAACCCTGACTGCAATGACTGTAGCATTACAAAGTAAAAAAAAATAAAAAATACAATAGATGTGTTATTTAAAATGATGGATTACGTTCGTCGATGCAGCAGTATGTCTCTGAGCTGTTTTTAAATGGATTTTTGAAAACAATGGGAGCCTGTGACTTCTCTGTGGTAAGGCGAACCTGCAGTAGAACAGACAGTATAGGAGCTTCTGACTGTGGCAAACACATCAGTGGGTTTAGACTTTTAATGGGTATTAATAGCAGTAGGAAAAAAATTACAACGGTGTTATCCTTTAAATATGACTGTATTCTCCATAGAAGAGATGAAGGTAGATGATCAACTAGGGAGCCAGACAGTTTAAATCACTTTCAAATCAATTGTTGACTTACATGTTTAAATAAAGGAATTGAATTGAATTGAAAAAAATTAGGTCTATATGTCATCACCACCCGTTGAAAAAAACAGATATGGCCTGATGCTGGTTAAGGTGAATGAGAACACTGATGCTGGGAGACGAGTGACATCATGCTATGGGACTGTACAGCATCTGCACTTGTTTAACTACCATCCATCTATTCTCTTTTGATAAGGCGGTATAGTAATATATATTTTTCTGTTGGGAGCACCATCAGTAAACATTATTATAGAAGCTATATGGTATCTCTCAGCTTATCTGATTGATGGCTCATGCATGAGTCATGATGACATGTAAGTGATGGATAGTGTTAATACCATCTTAAAAACATTTTCCCATCTAAAAAGACAGACACCAGGCACCGACACACTTTTTTTTTTTTCCCCGTCCACCAGTTAACTTCCATTTATCATCACATTTGTCAAAATATGTGCACTAGATGTATTTTTACCTCTTTTTTTTTCACCCTCCCCAGTCGATGAAGTTTCCCATGTGGTGATTCCAGCCGATGTGTAATCAGATTAAAGTGAAATTCTTCCCCTTTAATATTCAGCCTTTAAAACTGTCATTTCAGGCCAGCTGTCTGCTGTCAGAGGGAAGGGATGGGGAGGCAGTTAACCCTGTCTGTCTGTTGGTGTGTGTTGTCATGGCTGCACCGCTGCAACATAGTTTATTGGTGTCAGGTGATGAGAAAGTTGCTGTGTGTGTGTGTGTGAGAGAGAGTGAGTGTATGCTTGAGAGGTAGATACTAGTCATTATCTAATATGTGTTTTTCCTGTTTTCCCATTGACTGAAATAGGCCACAGCTGTAGAGTCATCCACCTCCGATATGATGCACTGTCTGATTACATGTTAATTGTATTGATCAATACTACACCAGTTGTCTATTGGAAGCCCTTAACCTGAATTGATCCTAATGTGACATTTGATTGGATTCCACACAAGTATGCACTGTTATTATTATCATCCTGGGTTTCAGTGGTGAGTTTTTGTGTCCAGTGTTCAAAATGCTGCTTCAGAGCCTTTCCACCCTGCCAAGAATAAAATAAGATGGGAAAAGATGAGGAAATTGAGGAAATTGGATCAACAGTATCAAATAGTAATCGGATACAGCAAAGAAAATAAGAATATAAACAGAAAAACACAGCAACTGGGGGTTATAAAACATACACAACTGACAATTTCAAGCAGAATGTATGAATGAAAAGTGTGGGGAAAAGTATGGATTACAGTGTTGTTGAATGCAGAATGCAGAATATATCTGATATGGAGATATACCAAAATTCAGGGGGAAACACAGTTTTTTAGCATGATAATGGTTAAATGTAAAGATATTTAACATCAGCACAAAATATCAGCTATCAGCAGCTTCACTCCAAAAGTATCAGCAACGCTATCAGCCCTCAAAAACAAGTTGAACCGTTATGGAAACAGTATCATCCCTGCTGTCAGGAAACCCCCACCTGGGCTCACTTGTGAATCACGACATGTAACAGGATTCATTTTAGATGCGAGCATCTCCCCCAAAAGTAAACCTCAGTGTGGAAAAACCCTGCGAGGCAGGAAACGGCAGACGAGTCGGGCCTTTTTTTCTATTCATTTCGGATTCCCATCTTCTGCCTCCTGCCACCCACAGTGCTAAATCAAAGGGCCAAGTTGGGCCCACTTGTACTGGTGTGTGTGTGCGGGGGGGGGGGGGGGGGGTGCACTGGGAGCTGTGAAGTGTATCGGTCCCATGCCTGTCAGCTGGCCCACACTCCACGCCTGGTCCAAAGGCCGAGTCTGAGCCACGGAGAACACCACAGTCGCCTCCGCACCGCACTAATCCCAAAACATCCACACTGCCCACCGAACACAAGCCAGAGAGGGAAGACAGCGCAGATAGAAAAACAAACCTCAAAGTAATATTATACAACATACGCATACTGTATTCGCACAGGAGCTCTCTGTTTACAGTACACATATATACACGACCTCATAGAGTAAGCACACACACACACACACTTGTCTCAGGAGGTAAAGAGTAGGAGGACAGGCCTGGTATCTCATCTCTTCTTCTCTTGTTGTCACTGTGTGCGGTGGTGTGGTGGAATCCGGCCCTTGTGTTTGGCACAGAGACCTCCTACATTCCCGGAGGCCGACTCCTACAGCGGCAGGTTCCCTCCCACCGTGTCCCGGTCTGAATCGTTAACTCTCGCCAAGACTTTTTCCATGGCGGCCGTCAGTGTCAGAGCAAAACCATGAGAACCCAACGCAACAGTATCTCACCGCATACTGGAGTTTCAGTTCTACACACATTTCTCGGAGGTGGAAAAGAAGTGGCAAACTTGAATGGCAAAGAATGAACTCTGGTCAAAATAGAAATATATATAAATGGCAGACCTTTTCATTCATTCATGACCATGGCATTCATGATCTTAGATGGTCAGCAGGCTAGCAAACTAGCTAACCTAGATAGCTGTAGGCTAGTATGGCTAGTTTGAACCTGAGAGGCAGCTAGGCTAACTAACAAACCTAGATAACTTGCATTTTTAGGCTTTTTAATATTAGCTAAGTTACATCCTCTCTTACCTCTTGCCTTTTCACTGGGCTTTATTCTAATGTTATTCAGCCAGAAAAACAGTGATTCTTTGGCTCCACCCACTGAGGTTTAACTCAACCAATCAGATTATTTCTGCCTCCACAGCAGCTCTGCCTCTTGAGAAATGTTGGTATAACTAAAACTTCAATCTGCTGCCTCACCCCTGGGGAATTGACCGGTGCCTTGACATGACCTTCAGACCGAAGCCGGTGACACCACAAGACCAGTGTCGGTGTTACTTTGGGGGGGATGAGGTGGGTGGGGGGGGGGTTTACCTTTTTACATCTGTGGATCCCTAACAACACCAGTGCAAGGACACATGTGGAGGTGAGGCGGCGCTTTGATGTCATAACGAGTCTGGACAGAATCAATAGGAATCGACGGCATGATTGATGAAGACACAGCGCTCTGTACGCTATGTTAGTTGTGATCCACTTATAGCAAGATACACATTAGCATGTCTTCTTTAACGAAGGAACAAAAACAAGGCAGCGTTCTCGGGGGACTGTTGTCTAATTTTTTTGTTGCGCTTGATTGGGCTCAGTGGCGTCCTAGTAGCCCATTCCAGTCACCATCAACTAACTGCTGTCCTCTTGGGCCTCCAGACCTGACTTAATCAGACCAGATATACATAAATAGCAGGCCAGCCATATGGTTCCACCGTGACGGCTAGTTCCTCATTACGTTGGTTCTTTAAAACAACTATAGAACAACTATCTCCCTCAGTCCTCACTCTCCGGGAGGGTATACAAAAAAAGAAAGAAAGAAAAAAAGAAAAAGAAAGAGTGAGTTGTGAGGTGGTCTGCTGCACATTTGTAGGTATACATGTTGTGCTAGCCTAAGGCAGTACAGCAGTTACCATATGCATTCGGCCTCTAGGTCAGTGCGGAGCTGAATTCACAACATGTAATTTAGTCATAAGAATGGTGTGGTTGTCAAGCAGCTTGGCGGCAAAAAAAAATAATGCATCGGCGCTGCTGGCTGTGGAGTTAGTGGGAGGGAAATCTATAAATGTTTGCCGTATATTGTGTCAGAAGCGGTGTAATTGTAGCCCATTAAATCAGCAGGGCGTCCAGTGGGCTAGCTCTGATGAAACACTTCTATGCCGCTGCCTCCACCATCCACAGCAGGGTCAGCAGGCTGGGGACCACCTGGATGATTTAAGGCCTGAGTCGCTGGTTAATAGTTAATGAGAGTGAGCCGTACAGAGCCTCTGGATGGCTTCCAAGGCCCAGCCAGCTCAGGGGCAGCAGCCTGGGAGCCACTCAGGGAGGCAATGGAGAGGTAACAGAGAGGTCTAATCACTTTGCTAAATAAAGGTGGCCTCCTCCTCATCCTTTGCAGCTGCCTACGCACACCATCAGATATGTACAGTGAAAAACACACACTTGCACACGCGTAGATACACTTGCGCACACTCCTACACACACACACACACACACTCGCACCCCTCTGGTGTAGTTCCTGTGCTTACTTCTGCACACACAGACGGCTCATCTCCTGCCCTGTCCTGCCACCAGATTTACGGCTGTCCCTGTCGCCTCGGCAACTTGTTCCCCCCGAGTTTTTTGTCCCGTTGTTCATCATTTTTCCATTTTTCAGGCCCGCACGCGTCAAACCATAATTCAGGATCTCTGGATACCTTGTCATTCAGCCATTTCCCGGGGGAAAATAAAGGGGCTTTTTTTAGGGGTGGGGATAAAACCTGAGGCTTTTACTCACAGACGCTTACAAGGGTGGCTCTGTCGTGCCCCTCCATCCATAACTACAGCTGGGAGGAGTGATAAGTGAGAGAGAATCAAGGGCACATTAGTCTGCCGAGGAAAAAAAAAAAAAAAAAAGGACTACAGTACCGAGCCATTATTACCACAGGTGTTTTGCTAATGCATAAAGTGTCCATTATCTGAGCAGTGCTCCCGCACTTCTCCCTTCGGTTCAGAGGTGTTTATTGGTTTATTAGGACCCACGCTGACTTCACTGTACCAATTTAATGCAATGGAATTGAAATAGAGCAAGATAGTAGTGTTGTCTGCAGGAGCAGAAAGAACTGTGTCATGTACCCTGTTAATGTTGTTTCATTACAAGAGAGGATTTAGTAGGCTGCGTGCCCTGCAGAGGTGACAATGAATTATAACTGGCCAAATTCAGACTCAGCAGTGAGTGTCTGTCATTGTGTGTGTGTGTGTGTGTGTGTGTGTGTGTGTGTGCATGCATGCCAGCGTGCACATCCATGTGTGTTTGTTGGTGTGCATGTTCGTGTCTGTGTCTCTGCATCTGTGTCAGCCTCTCTAATTTCTGTATGAATCTTTGCATACGGCGTCATGCAGCTACTGTAGTTTTGTGTGTCTGTGCCTAGTTGCCTGTGTGAAAAGAGAGATCGGGCGAGAGCTGGAGAGACTCTCCAGGGTTTAGAGAGAATGCTCATTAAGGCCTCCTATAGCACAGCCAGCTCATTCCTCACAGTCCCAGCGGCCGGCTCCACTACGCTCGGCTTCCTCACCATATCCTCTCCCCTCTCTTTTTGTCTCCCTTTCTTTCTGTGTCTCACCCTTCTGCTTCCACCCGCCATATTGGAAGCTCAGCCGGCAAACATTTTGATGTTGAAAAGATGTTGATACAATGGTCTGCACCCACGTTGACAGCCCGTGTAAATATAGTACCGAAATTAAAGTTTAGATGACGTCTGTAGTCGTCCACGACTGCTACCTGCATCATTTTGTGAAATCGTTCAGTTCAAGTTTTGCAGACATTTGCAAACCCAGAAATCATGCAACATGACATAAGTTAAAGCACACTCCTTGGACCTAAATGTCTTCTTCTTAGTCAGTGGTGGAGGTGGGGTTGATGAAGAGGTTCAGCCATTGTCAGGGTGTCCAGCTTCCTCTGGACGGTGCGCTCGCTCAACAGTTTTGTATTTCACTTTTAAGTTTTGCATCGTTAATACCTCAATTAGTCTTTCAATTAGTGGGGACGGGACGCTCTTCTCTGTTGCAGCCCCACGTTGTGATTTAGACTGATAAGACAGGTGTGTTTTTACATAAATATCTTGCCTAGTGCAGCTATAATATATTACTGTGGCATAATATATTGTGAAAATGTTGTGCTTGTTTGGGTTGATGCTGAACTTGGCCACCTCTTGCACGTCGTCGTCCATCAAATGCTTGCTTGGTTATGTTTCTTTCCCGCATCACAGACTGGAGAAAACCAGACGTTGTGTGTGTATGTGTGTGTGTGTGTGTGTGTGTGTGTGTGTGTGAGTGAGTATGGGTGGGTGTTAGTGACATTATCTGTCACGCAGACAGGCAGCCTGCTGTCGGCTTGATTACCGCTGGCCAGCCAAACGCTTGACCCGCGAGCGGTCGAGGCCCCGGCGGTGGCAGCGGTGGGAGCATTATCCACCTCCGCCCCTGCCTGTGTATAATGGCCGCACCGTGTGATCGATGGCCTGCGTACCTGTGGAGCCCAGCAGCTAAGCAGCCAGACGCACACACACACATACACACACACACACACACACACACACACTTATACGACCGACCGGCTCTCATAAAGGCCAGGAGACACACAGCGCTCCTCAGGAAACACCTCGAAGTCACACCCTGACACATGGATCCATTATACAGGCTTGACTAGATGTATGGTATATTCATCATCTTGTCCAAACACCCTGCACCCTCCTCAATGCCTGAATGCCGAATTGTTCACCTGTATAACAGTCGCTTGTACACAATGGTGAGAATGGTCTACACACACACACACAGTACATACAGTAGTGTATTATAGTAAGAGTCCTTGTTTGACTGCTGCTATTGTACAATATATTATAGGAACATGCCGTGTGTGACTTTGCAAATGCAGCAAAAGAATAAAGCCTGTCAGGTTATCATGTTCTATTAAACTCTTTGGTCTTGCTCAACGCATTTAGGATATTTTCTCTCCTTTAAGCTCTCATTCGTGTTCCTGTTTACATAAAAGAGATTCGAGGGACGCTGCTACCGCTGGATCACACATCCATAACTAGGAGAGGAGAGGAATCCTAGAAAGCTGCGTATACAGAACCATACTGTACATTCCCCCATGCAAGTCTATCGTCCCTGCTGCTGTCCTGTTTGCGTGCGTCTCCTTCATAAACAAACTCCCCGGCGCTTGATCTTTTCAAAACTCCCGTTTGTCCTTTGCGGTGCCAAGGTTACCGTGTCCATCGTTCCCTCCCGCCGCAGCAGAGATCTGTCAACAAACTTCTGAAGACTTTCTCGCTCGGCAAACTTGAAGAGGAGCGGAGGTGTCCCAGGAGGTAATCAAGCTCCTTCTCACCCAACCGGTATCTTTAAACTGAATAGATAAAGGAGGAGCGGGTCATGCAGGAGAGCTCAGGTACTCGGCAGGAAAAGTTCAGTGTATTGATGTGCTGCAAAGGGCTGCTGCTTCAGAGAGAGAGGAGCCCGTCAGACCGCGGGCTTGATACCTGCACAGGTACCCCAAAGGGAGCCAGGTTAGCGCCCAGAGAAATTGACTCACTGAAAAAAAAGATTGCTCTCTCTCTCTCTCTTTCTCTCTCTCTTTCTTACTCACTCTCTCTCACACACATGGCCTCTTTCATTCTCTACTTTTGTGGAAAAGAAAAAAAAAAACACATGGATAAATGACTGTCTTCTTCACTGGAGACTAATGATCCACCGGTGTCTTTCAGTCTTGGCGCAGAAAGTGGAGAAGAGCTTTGATGATAGAGGATTGCGGCTGACAGATAAAAGCTGGAGGGCCCCCCGAGACGCTCCCCATCCCTCATGCTACTTAGTTATGTGCTCCACTGTTATCGCTATGGTAACCCATTGTTATTTCATTTCATCTTTGCCAGCAAAGTTCAAGCTCACGGCAGAAGAACCCGGTAAGAGCCGAAGTTGCCTCTCGCTCTCGCCCGTTCTCTGTGTCTGTATCCATCAGTCCGCCAGTCTGCCTACCTCGTCTGTCGCTGTCTCCGTCCGCCTGTCTTCGTCTGGCTCCGTTAATCACAGAGACATTGCACTTTTGTAATGTGATGGCATGTCATTGAAAGGCACCTTTTATTGGTGCTCTCTCTGTGTCTCTAAAGCATATGTTTGAGATGCCTTTGGTTAGCCCTGCTATTCAGGTCTTAAGATCAGCGCTGATGTTTTTCTACCATATGTGGTGTATTCTCATATCACTCAGACGTCCAATGACACAACTATACAGTGAAAGGTCGCAGTATTGAGCGCTACATATATAAAATAGTCTGCAAAGCTCTCACTTTGATCTGTGTATTCTCTGCACCGAGTTCTCCTCTACCTTCCGATCCACTTCACTTCGTCTTTAATAAAACTGTGGCTGCTTTAAAGCTAGCTTTGTGGAAATTCAGCTGCATTATTTAGTAAACCGCTGTTCTGAGCTATTAAAGGGTAAGGAAACTTTCCCTGAGAA
Source organism: Centroberyx affinis (assembly GCF_046629955.1). Lineage (NCBI taxonomy): Eukaryota > Metazoa > Chordata > Actinopteri > Beryciformes > Berycidae > Centroberyx > Centroberyx affinis. Next base: position 200,265 of record NW_027279173.1, on the reverse strand, counting down.
AATGTGACTGTTTTCGAGCCCTTTTCCTCCCGTCTCCATTCCTCACTTTTTCATCCAAGCACAATTTGATTTGACTTGATTTGATTTGAGCCCTGCCACTTTCAGTTTGACTTAGGTAACCAAGAGTTATTTGCTAGGAGAGACAAGGGCCTCGCTCAACGAGAGGTTTGATGAATTTTCAGACCGCTTTAAAATTCTAACTTTGCTTTATTCAAATGTAACACATGGCTACAAAGGCCTGGTGGTTGATGAGGTGTATGAGATGTAAATGTCGAATGGAGCCTCTCCACTTATCTGCCCTGCCATGGAAGGCGCCCAGCATCGTAATCATCTTATCTGAATGGATTCAAAGTGTGCTCCTTGATGTGCTGGTTGTGAATGAATGCTGCTCCATTGCTTTGACTGGGGAGCCATACAGTAACATTCCCTGGGGCTTCGGTGGATCAGATGGAGACAGGCTGGGAGAGGGGGAATGGGAGGCTGCGCTGGCGCTTCTCAGGGATCTGAGATGCTACAGTACAGTAGTTTCCCTGGGTATCAATCTCTTCAAGGAGAAACACTTCAAGTCCCAATCTCCCCTACCTTCCTGCTCTATTTGTACCTGATTTTACCACTGTCCCCCCCACCCCAAAAAAACAAAAAACAGCTTGGCTCTTATTTCTTTACCACGCTACATCTCTATCATACACAAAGATTCCAGAGATTGGGGGATATTTTTTTTTTTTTTTTACTTCTGTCATGTTGTCACTGTTGTTTTGACCTTTACACTCCTTATTATTAGCTGCTTGAAATGTGGAAATTCAGTAATTTGAGCTTACTCCCCTCTTGCCCTCATGGTAAGTCACTCTGGATAAGAGTGTCAGCTAAATGTCTTAAATGTAAATGTATGTAAATGCACACTGTGAGGCCTCCTGCGTAGAGCTCCTTGTCTGAATGTGCATCAGCATTAGTAGCACTAGCAGGGAACCACAGCAAGTCGTTTCATTTACTCTACAAATAAACAGGCTGTGGAGTGGCCAATATTCAATATCCCTCTCCCACCATTCTGCCATTCTGGGCTGAGGTATTCAGGAATCTGCACAAGTGTTGATGGGTCTGATGAAAAAAAAAAAATGATAATGAAATATCAGAGCTCAGATCTGAGCTATTAATTCAAGCACTTTGCTGTACTAGAAGTAGAGCGAATGTTTTCATATTGTCAGTTTTGCAATAGTGAGGAGCTTCACATGGCGTACTGTGGTGCTCTGTACTCTCTGGGCGTACAGTAGCTAATGTGTGAGCCTGTCTGTGTTTATGGATAAGCGCATGTGTACCTCCGCACGTGGCTGATCCTCTGGATGGCCATGCATCTGTCTAGTCCTGGGGGCAGGCTAAGCTCAACCTTAAACACTGAGGGGTGTTTGTGTGTGTGTGTGTCTGTGTGTGTGTGTGAGAGAGAGAGAGATGGAGAGTGTGTGTGTGTGTGTGCATGAGCATGCGTGGGCTTGTGTTTGTGCAATGCTGCGTGTGTGTGTGTGTGCATGCGTGGCACAAGCCCCAAACCCAGCCGCTCGCTGCCTGCCTGTCTGTTGTCCCCCCAGAGGGTCATTCAGCCCCTCTCCCAGCCTCTAATCCCGTCTGTCCGGGGAAGATAGGGGGGAGCGGACGGCCACGCCGCACCCGGGGCGCCGCAAACACAATCACCGGCCTTTCACAGACACTTAACGGGGCTTTGCGCTTGTTCAACAAGGCAAAACGCGGCAGGAGGGATCAATTTAATACAAGGCCTGACTCGAATGGAAAGAGGGTAAATAAATAAGCAATGACAGCGAGGACTGTTGCACAATTTGTGCAGTGGCCATCCACTTTTCCTCTCAGCTTCCCCTCCATCTCCATAGGGCCCGTGCGATTCCGTTTCCACTCTCGGCAACATATGGGGGCGAGCCGAGGAAGAGCAACCCCGGCTCCTCTCTCTCATCAGGGTGTGTTATTTTAATAAATCACTTCTGCCATTGCTTGGTACATTAATTCCCCGGGCCCAGAGGGCTGTGTTGCCACTAGCAGCGATCTGCATGAGGCGCTAAATGATGTGGGGGATCCCCCGGTGAGAGAACAGAGGCTCCCTGAATCTTCCCTCCATCTCAGCCTTGTCGGTTTGGCTCTCACCCTGGGCCGGCCTGGCTCTCAGCAGACATCATAATCAGCGGAGAGCCAAGGCCTTACCGCAGCACACATACCAATGAGAGACGCATATAGCCGGCAGGGAAGTCACCTGACACCTCGCTCCGCAGACGCTTGCCCCTCGCGTGGCTTCATTAAGCTTCCTCACTCTGGGGCTACATCATATGATGCACATATATGGTGCGTACCGGCACCTAAGCAACTGTGCACGCATACAGAGTGCAAAACCATTCGCACACACACACGCGCGCCCACACACACACACATGCACAAAGAGCAAGGTTTTCTAAAAGGATGTTTAGAGCTGTGTATATTCTCTCGGGGAGTTGTTCCTTTTTCATGTAATCCAAAGACAATAGTGTTACTGCAGTTTAACCTACATCCGCCTTAACCTCTCCGTTTGCAGAATCGTTCCTCTTGTCAAATGAAATTCCATCACGTTGTTGTGTGCGCCGCGACGATCATAGGTTTTGCTCTCAGCCCTCGGAATGAGCCACATGTCTTCAGGCGGCGGCATGCATAAACACAGATACTGCATACAGCTAGCTGTTTTACATGGCCGCTTGATTGAATCCAGCCCAGTGTGACTGCACAGAGGCAGGTGGTAGGAGTAGCAGCAGCCAAGGTGGTAACACTGGCACTAGTGGTGTTGATGGAGGCTGTGTATGTATCTCTCCGCAGGGGGTTCCCAAACCCCCCCCCCCGACGCATCACAGCCTGGCTCGCATGTTTTCATTTATCACTTCTTCCTTTTTTTTTTTTCATACATCATAACACAAACCCCTCAGACAAGAGGAGAGGTTGCCATTGGTATGCACAGACAAAGCCGGCAGATTCACCACCCAGAATACCGCTGGGAGATTATACCCTTCCCGCTCCACGCAGCAGGGACTCGGCCACCGTAAATGGAGCGCTTGGGAGTGTGCGGCGTGCCCGGAATGACAGAGCACCGCCGCCGCCGCCGCACAATCCAAACGCTGACCCCAAACTCAAGGACTGCCGCAAATGTCGTAATCTCTCATGCTTTCTGTGTGTTTTTTTTTCCCCCTCCTCCTATGGGGGCTTAGAAAGTGTCGTACTGGGGATCCTTCTGGCTGATTGTCAGTGTGCAGACGCCAGCGTCAGAGGGTGACCGTTGGAGCATACAGTACATAAGCTACTAAGAAAAGCTGTTGGACTTCAGAAAATAAATATCCCATGACAGAGCAGAAGAGGTTGACTTTGTGGCTACAGTGTTCCTTACAATAGGAAAGCTGCATCCCCCCTAGCAGCGAGCGCTCCATTCAGAGAAAGCTGGGCTCAACAATGATGGCTGAACTCCTTCACCACCTCCACCCCACCAGACACTAGGAAAAAGAAATGTACTTTACTGACATCACATTACATGATTTGTGGGTAATGAAGTCCTCAAAATTCAAACAGTTACCTTTTGCTGCCGTTTGGGGCCTGGTCCAGCCTGCAACACGCCGTCTTTGTCAATCATGCATTCATAACACTGACCTACAGTAATAGTATATTTTTTGTGTAACACAGTGGTGGGCATTGCAGATGTCCTCCCATGATGCATTTGTCCTGCACCTGTCCTGCCTCCATCCTCCATCCTGGCTTCATGTGCATGTAGCATCAGAGACAAAACACTGAATGACAGCAAGAGAGGTAATTTGAACAAGCGTAATGACTGTTGCTGTTGCTATGGTGTGCAGTGACACACAGTGTGGAAACTGAAATACAACACAGTGCTCAGTGAAATTCTAGACGAGAAGTACTTTGTCATGTTTTAACAACAAGCCAGCTACCTATTACGGTATAAATGGGCAAATAATACGAGTGTACACACATCCATTATTTCCAATAAACGTCATATCAAATTGCATTAAAACATTTTATGATAATTTTCTCTTTTCAACCCAAAGCTGTTCTTTACCAGCTTAGTTTTTTGTACATAACTGAATTTCCATTTGTCTTACTTCTGCATACCCTGACCCATTAAAACTGCATCTGTGCATTTGACTTAATACGGGCACAGAGGGCTGTCTTAATTAATAAGCAGGCATCCACCAAACTAATCTGCCTGTGTTGTGAAGTCTGTCCTTTCCATTAAGTGGGACTCACATTATCTCCTAATCAAATTAGAGTCACTTAATTGTGGCCCTCCCTTGATGGATCCCATGAAAAAAGGAGAGCTATGTTTGCTGGAGGGGGATGTGTGAAGATGGAACACGGCTGTTTCATTATGATATGAATTTTTTAATAACCAAAGCGTTCGCTGTCATCTCCTTGCTTTGAACCTTTGTAAAGGGTGAAGTTGAATTTGACATTTTATCCACTCACACAGTTGAGTGTCTAGCTGGTGTGTTGGGGCTAAGTACCTAGCCCAAGGCCACTACCCAATTGCCCAACAGGGGATTGACCCCTGTCATCCACTGATCAGTAGTCTGCTTTCTTAATCACTCCCCTGCACCGCCTCCGTGTCTCCCGCCGCCACACTACCTGATCTTAGTCAATACATTAGCTCCTCCAGCCCTGATAGAACTGCTATTCCCTAAGTCATGATTAAGGAGGGAAACCTTTTGTGTGCAAAGACAACACTCTGTCCGTCCTCGGCTGTGCGGCTTGGCCCCGGGGAGCACCCGTAGTAGCGGGAGTGAAGGCTGCCCCTGCGGCGGTGGAGCCGGTTGGTAGCGGTGGCCGGCGCCCACGGGGGGAAACCCTGGGCGTCTGATGAATGGCGGCATGCGGGGTCGTTTGTCCCGCTGATGGAGTTTTATCCCCTGCCCTTTCAGAGCGGCCAGACAATAAAGAGAGCCACAGCCAAGCGTGACAGGTTAACCCAACAGTAATAGAATACTCTTAATAGTCTGGCCTGAGCCAAAGTCAGCGGTAGGGCCGGCCAAATCGCCAAGCTACCTCTGTGGTCGGGGTGCTGGGGGACGCGACGCTGGCTCTCCCTGTTGTTGTCAGACAGAGGAGCAAGGACAAAGAGGGCAGCTTGATGGCTTAATGGGTGGTTTGATGGCTTCATAGGGTGAAATTGAAGTTGGTGAGGGCAACCAAACAGATGAAATAGGGCACACGGGGCATTATACAAAAGGGAAATTAGCCATATATAAGCATGACGTCAACCAACTGTACAGCATATATATATTTTATAGGAATCCTTGAGCTTTACTGAGGTGGCATTGTCTCCCTCTGTCTCACTCTCTCTCTTGCTCTCCCTCCGCTTTATATGGAGAGTGATTTACAGTGGATGCTATGACACCGTGGCGATGCCTACATGGAAGGTAGAAGATAAACACGATCAAACCCAGCAAACAGTCAAAAGAGATTTAGATGATGTTGTCATGACGTTCACTTGAACATGCCTGTTCTCCGGCAGATAATCCTCACAAAGAGAATCCTCCGGGCTACGCGCTCCTGCACAGACGTCGCTTCTGTCGATGTTTGTTTCTGTAGCACCTCCACTCGCAGTTTGTCGTGTCTGACTCTGGCTTTAATTAGGCCTGTGAATTGAAGCAGCAGCAGGGCTGGGAGCCCTCTGTCCACAGCTCAGCCGTCCTCCACGGTGTCTCCTCGGAGGACCCCTCTGCTCTGTGTGGTTAAGATAATAGAGGCTCGCTCAGAAGATGTTAATTGAGGGGAGATAAAGTGCAGTAGAGGCTGGAGGGATGCGATGTGCGGGGGTGGCGGGGTGGGAGGAAGGGAAGCGGGGAGGGCTACCTGATTTGAGGCTGAGGTGTTTTACTCCCAGCTCTCTTTTTTGGTGATTTATTTATGGTAAGATTTTCAAAAGGAAAAAAAAAAAAAATAACAAGGATATGGCACACACACACACACACACACACACACACAAAGAACAGCATGCATCAAAAACAAACACAGACACAAAACGCAATTATTAAAGTTTGCTTCCCGAATCTTTTGTGGCGTACCGTGCGGCGTTCGCCTCGCGCGACCCGATAAGGCCGGGGGGGATTAATGTGTTCTACCGCTCGGTCGCTGCCGGAGCAGAATGACACCGTTGGGTTGTGTCGCAAGGTGGCGTGGAGACTCAGGTTTTTGTGTTTTTGGGCTGCGGAAAGGCACAGCGGCCGCACAGGCAGGTAGGAAGGAAGGAAGGCAGGCGGATGGACGGACGGGCCGGCACTCGACACGGGCAGAGCACAGTGGGGGGGGGGGGGCACAGACAGGAGTGATCTGACCAAACAGCTGAAGTGACAGAAGTTACATTAATAGTGGCATATGTCTGGAGCACAGAGAGACTGAAAGAGAGAGAAAACAGACCCTCCACCAGCCCGTGAGAGGATGAAGAGGAGGGAGAGAGAGAGCGAGAGAGAGAGAGAGAGAGAGGAGGGGAGAAAGAAAAAGGCAGAAAACAGTGCCAGCAGCCTCTATAATTGCCTCAATGCCACTGGGATTGCTTTCATTCAATTGAAGCATTCTCTTTCTCTGTACAATCGAGGTGGAGGTGGGGGTGGGGTGGTGTGGGGGGGTGGAGTTGGTTTGGGTGGGGTGGGTGGGTGATCCAAGGGTGCCCTACCCCCCCCTCCCCTCCTCTCCTCTTCCTCTCTTTCGGTATAGCGATGAGGGTGATAGCTCCCCTGTAGCGGCTAAATCTGTGGCATCAGTGTGAGCAACGGAGAGAGAGAGACAGAGAGAAAAAGACAGAGGGAGAGAGAGAGACACAGAGAGAGAGAGAGAGAGAGACAGAGAGAGAGAGAGAGCCGCTGTGGAAGAGTGAGGTGGCGATAAGGAGGTAGGCGGACCGCAGATCAGACCTGTCAGATGTGATTGCGCACCGGAGTGCAACCCCGCATGTGAGTGTGTGTGTGTGTGTGTGTGTGTGTGTTTCATATTTCCCAAAGACAGCCCACCTCTTCACCCCCCCCTCCCCCCTCTTACCACCACCCCCCCTACTCCAACTGCCCCTCACCACCACACACACACACACACACACCTTCCTCGAGGAATCCTTTATTTCTTTATCTGGGCTCTTGTTGTTGGGTGCGTGCATTGGATGATGTGCTCCCTCCTCCCTCCTCCTTCTCCTCCTCCTCCTCCTCGTCCTACTCTTCTCTCCTCCTCCTCCTCTCCCCTCTCTCTTTGCCGCTTTCACAGCCTAGTTTTCTTTTTTTTTCTCTTCAATCTTGTGTGTGCAGGTTGTATCTGACGGAGGGACCGGCGCCGCGCTCCCATCCCCGCGCTCCTCCAACAACAACACTGTGAGTATTCTCATGCTAATTTGGCAGCTCCAGCCTCCCCAACGCTGGTTTGTCTTTTTTTTTTTTTTTTTTTTTTATTCTTTTGCTGCTTTTATGTTTTTCGACCGTCGCGCCAAACGCAGCGGCAGCGCGGGAAGGGAGAAAAGAAGTGGAGATAAAAAGGAAAAGAGAGAGGAGAGGGAGACAGAGAGAGAGAGAGAGAGAGAGAGAGAGAGAGAGAAAGGGAAGGAGGGGAAAAGGGGAGGAAAAAAAAAAAGAAAAGGGGGGGAAAGAGATTGCTGCTGCTGCTGCTGCTGCTGTCGCTGCTGCTGTTGCTGCCGCCGCTGCGAGGAACCCGTTCTGCTTTCGGAGGTGTTTCTCTCTCGGAGGATGGTGGAATTGCCGAAGGGATGAAGGGGGCGGGTCTTGGTTTTGTGAGTAGATAGTTGTGTGAGAATGATAGGGGATGTTGTTGACAAGCATAGAGTGGCTCATCAGACAGCCGGGCAGCTGGAACGAAGGCTCTCTCTGTTGACTAAACTTCTGATTCATCCGTCACTTTCCATATTCACACACACACACACACACACACACACACACACACCTCTCTCCTCTGTTGCCTCTGTCGCTGCTACCATTTTTTTTTGTTTTGTTTTGTTGTTTTTTTTCCCTCTACTGATATGGCTTCATTATTTTGGGATGAGGAGTTTTAGATCCTTACAGTTACATTTTTCCTGAGGATGTGTGATATGCAGTATAGGCTATGCAGCTTTAATGATGGGATTAATTGCATATGCATGTATTTCTTTGATGAGCACACGTGTGTGCCATTCATTATTATGCACTTTACTTTAATGTCTACAGTAGCAGATATGCAGTACATAGATGCGTTTGCATATAATATTCACACCTATGCGTGTGTGTATGGATAACTGTGGAAGGGAGACAGATCGATTGTGAAATGGAGAGCGAGGCTCGTATTTTGTTTTTGTATTTGAATGTGCTTTTAGTGTGTGTTTGTCTGGAGGGAGCACGTTACCATAGGAGTGTGAATCACGATCGTCTTCTCTCTATACACAGTACTCACAGTAATGAGTACATAGCGTATGAGATATATCTGTGTGTGTGTGTGTGTGTGTGTGTTTCTCTGTGTGTAGAGGTCAGTAAGTCAGTGTCCATTCCCACACGCTGTCCTTTGATCAAAGGTGCACATTTAGTCCACCCACGGCATGTGTCTGAGCCAGATGAAGAGTGGGCGTGCTCTGTGTGTGTGTGTGTGTGTGTGTGTGTGTGTGGGCTGAGATGGATAGGCCCTGTGCCCTCAGCGCGATGCCAGGGCTAATGGGCATGCAGGTCAGCAGGGGTGGACGCACAGGCGACTATGTAGATATGTCACCGCGACAAACCCTCTCTCAGGCCTTCGCCGGGAGTCACGAAACACGCTGTTGAGCAGGAACAAGTGTGTTCGGGAAAAAAAAAAAAAAAGAAAAAAAAAAAGCATATTGGGCCAACAAAATGCTAGCAACATACTTTGGCAGATTCAGTTGGCAAAGTGAAAGGGATCGATCTGAGGATGGCAATTAGGCAAATTTCAGAACTAAGCATCTGCCGAGGCGAGAACGCTTTGCCTGGCAGAGGATTACCATTTTAGTTCCATTTTGAGACGATGCAGCCCAGAATGTGTTATTTCACAGCACTCCACAGCGGCTCGGGCACAATCGTCACGCCGCACATGAGGGATGTTTATACGGCGTGCGTGTTGTATATGTTGATTTCCGTGACCCGCTAACTAAGGGTATTGCTCTGATTAATGATGATTAGGTTTAATATGTGCGTTCATAGCCGTGCCGACCTCCCCTTCCCGGGTCCTTATGAAAATGAATCGTCAGAGTAAACGCCTGGGACGATAGCAGCCTGCCGATGAGCTTGCTTTCCAAAGTAGGCTGATATAAATGAGAACCATTCCCCCAATTACAGAAGATTAGGTTACCCTCCACCAATCTGAATCCTTAAATCCCTTCTGTTTTTACAGCTCTGTCTGCCGAATGTAATTCAGCCTCAAGACCTGGGCAGAATAGCAATAAAAGAAGGTAGAAACTTTAGGAGTGAAACCCAGGCGGTAAAAATATCCATTGGGAGAGAGCTAAAGCACATGATAATTGACATAGCGCTGTGTTGCACTTGGCTGTAATTAACTGTGTAACAGAGGTTGTCAGTCGGAAAGGGAGAAAGCCCAGACTATCTTAGCGCATTTAACACACTTGAAAGTGCAGCATTTATCGTGTCATTCCAGCCTTCACTGAGGGTGCGTTTCAGGTTAGCGTGGGATTCTCGGCTGTATTTATCTGGATCTTGTACTACAGGCCCAGTCAGATATGTTATGCTGCTTTCTTTATCCCCTGTACTACAGTTTGAACACATGAAAAATCAAAAGGAACCATTGTTTCTGGGGCGAGTGCAAAAAGCTTATCGTCTATTTTTAGTGTGCTTTTCCTCATTGTTGCCTGGGCCACGACTCGTGCTTACGTCTAGCGGTTGTGTGCCATAAACTATGTTGCGCTTCCCAGCTAGGCGCTGGCTGGTGACAACTCTCACCCACACATTAGTGATCTATGAGCCATATACCACAGGCCTCCTGCTGTCTCACCAGCCGCTTTCAAATGCACGGGACCACAACAATGTCACTCTCCCTGTGTGATAGCACCCATATGCGCTGGGAGCACCTGTATTAGCGTAATGCGCCAACCCTTTATTTCTCATCACTTATCACAAGCTAGACACCAACCCGCTACATGCTGAACAACAAAAAAAAAAAAAGCTCATAAAGATAAAAATCACATTTCACTAGAGGGTGCTTGTGTGACAGTGATATATGCTGTGAGCATCCTGCCACCTCATTGAGATGGGAGTGAGTTCTGGGTGGCTAAATCAATTTGTGCAAAGGCCGTCGGCGCTAGTATTGGTTTCGTGATATGATCTTTGTTGTCCATTTTTTAGAGGTCAGTGCAGGCGCAACGACAAGGGCAAAGAACCTGACCGCTTCTCTCTGTTTCTAGGCTGGTAAACGATCTCCCCCCAGGGGATTGTGGGTAAAGGCAGCCTTGATGAAAAGAGTATATGTTTGTCTAGGTTTAGACACTATGGATTCTCTATTAAGAATGGAGTTTCATCCATTACTGCGCTCATCTTGTCCGGAGCCAGAGACGAGCTCCGTCCTTACATTAATCGCTGTAATTACTCAGTAACGGTGACAGTGATTCTGCAGGCGAGCCACAGTCCATAGACCAGTAGAGGACAGCGACTGGGGGGCGGGGGAGACCAGTCAATAGGTGAACCTGACTCCCTCCGAGCCTAGATGGTAGAGATCTCCGGACAGGAAGAAACGATAGAACCTTTCAAGATGTGTCAGCAAGTCAAGCAATCCCCCATGTCCATCTCGCCAGCCATGGCATTTTGTTATGCCATTAAAGGCTTTATGTGAAACATTTTCATATGAATACATTTCATTTCAGTACTTCATTACAGTATTACACATTGATATAACACTATAGTGATTCAACCTAGACCCAGTTCATGACAGCTTTTGCATCCTCTGCTACACAGGAAGTGATGTGTTTCACATTTCCCGTTTGATTGGAATAAACAGAAGAAGAAGAACTGGGTAGTTAGCATGAGCAGCGATAGCCACCACGGCTGAACAGACAGAGAAAAGAGAAACTCAAACTGCATCAACAGAAAATCCAAGAAAAAAAAGACGTCACAGTACTAGACACACTGTTTGATTGACAGGTGATCTCTAGGAAGTGCAGTTGCAGAAACACCACAGCAATGAGCGCTTGGATACACCAAATATGTCACCAAAATAAAACAAAAAATTAAAAAAAAAACACATAAACACACAGATTACTGCTTTAACTAGTACATGTAACGTTGCCTCATTTGCACCCGCTCCGGTCCGGTCTCATTTGCCTTAACCAGATGTACAGTTGGGGGGTTTTTGGCTGTGCGGTCTCTCTGTGTAGCGCACATACAAGTGAAGGAGGCAAGTGGTCAAATCAAGGCTGTCAAGGCAGGGAAACAAAAGCGGAGGAGGCAGAGCTGAACCGCAGCTCTGAGGGCTTCGTGTTATTGTCTGTGCGAGGGCAGCACAGTAACGCTTTGTGTCGCGCCTCTGGAATGTGTCTTATAATGATGTCAATGTGCCAGTTAGTCAGCACGGCATTGTTGGTCATAATAGGTGAATGCGGCTTAATAGGTGAATCTCCGCCACGTTTATATGCTTTCCCTATTATCTCATAGTGGCTTTCACTTTTTTTTTTTTTTTTGTATTGCCTGCAGCAAGTCATCATGGGAAATATAGGACTCTGAGACACATTTTTTAATTAAGTGCAGTTTTGGTGTCGGTGAATTTCTAAAAGCACCATGGAAAGGAAAAAAAAAAGAAAAAAAAAGAAGAAGAAGGGAGGCATGCACACACACGTGGACATACGGACGGGCACACACACAGAGTATACAGATGCACGTATGCTTACACACACACACACACACACATATAACACGGAGAGCCCTTTTCTTTGGGTTTTGGTTGTCTCATTAATCACAGCAGAACCATGTCTGATACCACAGTACAGGGGAGGAAACCAGGCTGGAACGGTGGAGTCGAATATTTGAACATCTCAGTGCTGATGTGTGCAAAGCAGAGTGTGTGTCTGCAGGGGAGGCTTTGAAATTTCATCCACTTCATCCCTTTTAACTCGGCGGAGGGGATGTGTGTCTCGCTCCAGTTGGCCAGTGGCTGTTAGAAGGCTATACGCTCCTGCACCCCCCCCCCCATCCCCCATCCCCCCCCCCCCCCCCTCGCTATCTGCCTCCCCTCCCTCACCCGCTGCCGCCGCCTGCCGCCGCCCGCCGCTCCCCCCCAGCCCCCCCCCACCCCCACCCCCCACTCCACAGACCTGCTTTGTGTCAGATAGTTTAATGTGAAATTGCTTTTCTTTCAAATTTCCCCCTGGAAACGCAGGTTGCCGCAAAATGTAACATCTCATAATGGCATGTTATTGTTGTTCTTTCATACGAGTCCTTGGCTTTCCGAGCGGAGGATTTCAGCGCGGCGCTGAGGTTACAGTCGGCTATTTTTCCCTCTGTTGCCGCTGCCTCTCTGCCATCTCGGATTCTACGCCGAGCTCTTCCTTCCGCGCCCACGGTAACCCCGCTGAAAAATTTATCATCACCTCAGTCTATGATTACGCTATGCATTAGCAGGGCTTAAATTTAATTTGTCGGCGGGCCCTCGCGGCAAAGCTACGGGCCTGGCCTATCAGAGACACTTTGTAAAGGCCCTGGAAGAGCCTCCTGGGGTGATCCTATCAGTCAGACACACTGTCAGCAGACACACTCAGTTAGTCAGCACTGAGTCAGAAATGTGGCCCAGCCAAGCCACACGCCACCGTTTGCTGCTCCGCTGGGCCAGTGCTGTGGGCATCGTGGCTCCCCGCCTGCCAATCAAAGCTCCAGCAAGGACACTGACCTTTGTTCCCCCCCGTTGAAATGGACGGTCTTCAACAGGTGATCCGACCGACAGCCCTGCCTGGCCGTCCTCAAGGTTACAGGCACGAGATAAATATAGTATGTTTTGGGATTTTTTTTTTTCTTTTCTTTTCTCCCTGCCTTAAGCTCTGGTATATTTTCCTGTCAGTAGCATTGTAGGATGTATACACATTATTATGTATATTTTTAGATTTTATTCAATACACAGCATCAAACTGCTCATGATCGCTTCAATAATGATTGCCTGTCCTAAAGTGGCTATTAGCGGCTTCCGCTGCTGTGATTTAATACCTGGAAGGTTAATGTCATGCTTCTTTACTGAAAGCCTGTGGAACATTTAAACTGAGAGCCGTCGTTAAGTGCGAGACACTACTGCTGCTACAGTATATGAATATGTTCCCTTTTCCTTTGCCTTATTTTTACTTTCACATTTTCATCCTCACAAATGACTGTCAAAATAGCTTGATCTGAGGCCACTCAAGGCTGCTTTTATCGCCGCTCGCAGACATGAGAAGGTCAATTTTCAAGGCATTTCATGGGTGGGAAATGTTTAAACCAGCTAGTTACTAAGAGAACCAAGAGGGCCTTACGCTTCCGGATGCTCTAATTGGGATCCATTTTCATTTCATATGGTTTTAAATGTCAAGAACAGAGCACACGCAAAGTGTTTTGAATTTGTTCAGAAAGGCCTCAGTCCCTGGGTCAGACAGGTTGAAAGCATATTGGTTCATTATGAAAAGAAGACACGCTGTAACAAGGAGCATCGGAGCAGACTTCTACTGCTCGGGAAAAAAAAAAAAGATGATGTACTGTTTCTGACCTCACCCTTGGGTCCGATGAGAACACAGTGTCAAAAGTTGCCAATGCCTCTCCCCATTTGACAGAAAGGGATGCTGGGGAGGCGGCGGCACGGTGGCTCACTGGGTAGCAACAGCAACAAGGCTGTGCGGAGCCTGCATGCTCCTTGTGTGGGTTTCCTCCAGGTGCTCCAGTTTCCCCCCCAACAGTTACGACAAGCAGGTTAGGTGGATCGGAGCCTCTATATTGCCCATACTTCCATTCAATGTGTCCCGGGATAGGCTCCAGCACCCGTGACTCTGAATAGGAATGGATAAAGACAATGGATGAATGAAATACCGAGGAGATGAGGGTTTGTATCCCATCAGTCAAACACAAATGCAATTTTTCCTCCCATAACGATAGATAATCCCTTGTCCAAGCAGCAGCAGGCCTGTGTTCTTACCTTAAACATCCCTTTCATTCCTTCATTTAATAAATGACACCCAGAGGACGAAACGGGGACAAGTCCCTGCTGACACCTGTGAAATATAGACTGATAATGCTCCTGCCACTTGCTTAATGCTGCTCCCTTCCACCTCCCTCTGTCTGACAGGCTGGCCCAATGCATGTATCATAATGAGAGAATCTCTGCTCCATCAATTAGGAGCACCTTAAGCTTGTGTCTGAACTTCTCAGATTCCCGAGAAGAAAGGGAGAGATGAAGGCTCTCTCCAGGCTCGTGGGAGCTAACGCCGTTTCTCCTTTGAGTGCAAGTAGCATCCCCTCACCGTTCGCTATTTCTGCCCGACGATTAGGCCTACAAGCAGAGCATCTATTGCCTCTTCGTTTTGTGTGTGTGTGTGTGTGTATGTTTGTGTGCGTGTGCAGAATGTGTGGTAGCGGTCCCAGGGGTGGTGTGACGGAGAGGAGCAAAGCGTACCAGCTTCTCCACGCCCCCCTCTCGCAGATATGAAAAACTCAGTCAGTCATTGTCTGCATGGCTCACTTTGAATGATTTAATTACTTGCTTTAGACTTGAGCAATTATAGCTGAGCAGCACATATGTTAATTATATCTGACCTCACATTTTTGCTGCTCTGTTAATTGTTCGCTCCGATGACATTCCAAGATGACTGTCATTGCTGCCTGCGTATCGGGCAATTTAAAAGAAAAAAACGACGGAGGAATGGCGGTGTGACAGATTTTGGTTGATGGAAAAGTTTAGGCTGCGGCGCTCTGTTCCAGATGGAGGGGGTCATGGCATGTATGCCTCCTGGCTTGTCCTTTTAACCCCCCCACCCCCCCGCTGCCGCCGTTGCCAACGGTTACAAAAACCCCTCCCATCTCTACGAACAGCAAGGACTGTTTTGTTCATTCATAGCGGATGTTAACAGGCTTCCAAACTCACATTTCTGCCTGGGTCTCGCACTGTGTGCAGATGTTCAAGAATTTATTTGATTAAAGCTGCACTCTGCAACTTTGCATGTTGGCGGCTCCGAATGGCAGCGAGAGGTGACTGTTTGAATTTCAGTAGCCAGAAATCCTGTAAGGTGAGGTCAGTAAACTGCACACAGCACGCTCATGTTCACCAACCGGCCGGTCTGTGATGATTTATAATAAAAGGAAACCAAAGAGACCAGAGAGGAAAAGGTCTAACGTTGGTGAGTCCAGCTTTCTCTGCTGCTGTTTAGGAGACAGTTTGGATTTCGTTGTTAAGTTTTGACTTGTCACTTCCTGTGGGCGGAGAAGATTTCCTGCCAGTGTCCATTACCCACACCAGAATTTAATTTGGGCAAACAGCGTTGATCTACAGCGTCTCAGTTAGTAGGGATGGGACGCTCTCCTCTGCTGCAGCCCCACTTCATGATTTAGGCAAAGACGGGTCTGGTTTTACATAAAAATTTTGCCTAGTGCTGCTTTAAGTTGCGCCAATTGCTCTTGCATGTTGAGAACTCCTCTACTGTGAGTGTCTGAATACCCTAGCCAGTGTGTTTGCCTGCTCGAAGTGACTCCACTGTTTTCCAACTTTAAGTTCAAGTTCAGCTTTATTTGTCCCGATGGGCAATTGGTTCCGCAGCAGACCATCAATTATTTAAAGCAACATTACATGAAAACAGACTGACAGGCACAGACTGACGCAACGATTCAGTCAGTTGCCAATGCAAGGAGTCGATGCAGAGTTTCAGGCATGCGGTGTAAGACAAATAAGACAAATCATCATCGTCGCCGTTGTCGTCGTCACAACCGATATCGGTCGTGATGACGATATCCGTGATGATGATATCCACCACTAAACGTCTCCCTCTGCAGACATTGAGGAGATCTGAGGCAGAATGAAGGAGTCCTTCTACCCGCTGCTCTTGAGGTTCTTGTTGATGCAGTTGTTGCCATTTATGTCTCTTTTTTATTATTTTTTTTATTTTAAGCTACCTATCCCTCGCTGTAGTAAGGAAGCTTTTTGTTCATTGGTATTCAGACATGCTGGCCCGAGGTGGCAATCTGTTAAAGAACGTGGAGGGGGGTGTCACCTCTCAGTTAAGGCAGCGCTGCCATCCTGGAGGCCTGGTGTGCTTGGACAGCTGGCCTCAGAGTTAGCGAGTGTGACTGTGGAGGAATGGACGCTAAATAACAGAGCCTACAGCTCTGCCCTCCCGCCTGGCTGGCTGGCTGGCTGGCTAGCAGGCGTGACGCGACAGGACGGAGGCCAGAGCCAGCTACAATCCATTACTTTTACCTGAGGAAGAGGGAGGTAGAGCGAGAGAGAGAGATTGAGTTAAGGGCTGGGGCACCTTTCAGTCCTCTCTTCTGCATGCTAATTCAGCCGGCGCTTCGAAAGGGATCAAAATCTGCTGGCTGAGAAACGTGGCTTCTCAACTTACTGAAGGAAAAAAATAATCCTTCTCCTTTCTGCTTTCTGCTTTGCTAGCCACCAGTTCTATACGGCCTGCACACGTTTACATAGACATACAAACAGACATTCAATCAGCTGTGTTAAGACTATAGGTGTGGTATTCCTCGCATGTGTAGCCACAGCTGGCTCATAAAGACGGCCTCGATAGATATGGAGATTGCATGTGGAAATTGGAGATTGGGCGTTATTCTTTTGTGTTCTTAATCTCATAAACTTTATGTATTATCATTACACATAATGCCGGCAAAGCAAATCTGTTTAAGAATGACAGGTGCGTGAAGTTTGTTTAAATCTATGGTGGTATATCTGTTGTTTGAGCGTCAGCATTTTGTTGTAAATTCCTTCAGGATTTGGGGTTTGTAAAATGCCCCAACAAAAAAAAAAGAGGAAAAAAAAAGAAAAGAAATATCGACTTGTTTACAGGTACCACGCGTTGAAGTGTCACATGTTCTTTCTCCTCCCCAGTGGTCAGATTAGTCTCGTGGAATATCACTTATACAACGTGATGCCACCTCCCGCCCCCACCAAAAAACAAAACAAAACAGAACAAAAAAAAAAAAATCCCCCATGCACGGCAGACAGAGAACGCAATGAGCATTTGTGCACAGACCATGAAGCGGAGGGCGATTTTTGAGGCACTGCTTAAAGCTATCACTAACGGAGTGGAAAATACACATGACAACTGGTTTGCAGGTTCCAAATGAGAAACCACCATGAACAGTGTGGGGTGGAGGGTGGTGGAGGGGGGAGGGAGGAAGAAAAAGCCACCCCGGATTGGCACACAGTGACAGTGATAAATTTCACCAATCGTCCAGTGTGAAGATCTGTCTAATCTTTGCGGTGGCTCGCAGCGGGGTAGGACCCCATCACTCTCCCATTATTTGACAACAAAACATCCGCGGAGAGCAGTGAGCCAGGTTCAGTTAGCCACAATACACTCCCCGCATACACAAGTCCCCGGCGAGAGGGATTATAAAGTGGCTCTATAGCCAGCCGTTAAAGGGGCAGCCCATTAAAATGCAGCCACAACCACCTATCCCCACTCTAACCGTAGAGTGGTTGAAAGAGAACAAAACAAAGCCGTCTGTCAATAGCCTTTAATTTTGAATAGAGAGCAAATAAAATTCAATGCCTATAATGGCCTTCATTTTCCTCCAGACTCTTGAAATTGATTTGATGGCTTAATTTGGCTCTGGCAGGTGGGATGCGATTGGCAAACATATACGGCTGCATGCAATTCACCCCAAATGACTCGATAAACAGCATTTGCAGTAGTTTAGCAACAAAACATTTTTCTGTGGCGATGCATCACGGTCCATATGCATCTATCATGGCCATGTGGTGTTCTGCTGGCAGTCGCAAGCTCCACGTTTACATCCAAAATGTTATTTTGATTTCACTGACACTGAGATAATGTTTCATAACACACAGTCAGTCACGAATTAGCCCATCTGTCTGTTTTAGCTTCCCGGTGGTGATGGAGTCTCTCTGTGTGCGTGTGTGTGTGTGTGTGTGTGTGTGTGCAGGCATGCGTGTGTGTGTGTGTGTGTGTGTGTCTGTCTGTTTGACCACAGTGGCTCAACCCTCTCTCCACCAGGATTCACTGGCGGCTGTCAGTTCAATAAGCGACTCCTCCACAGATTGTGTTTGAGCCAGACTCCTGATCCCTCCTCTTCCTCCTCCTCTCTAGCTTTGCTTTATTTCTCTCTCTCTCTCTCTCTCTCTCTCTGTGTTGTTGACATGCATATGCTCAGGCACACACACACACACACATGCATATACAAACACACACACATACAAAGGGCCATTATGCAGCGTTCCCTATATTTTACAGTGTGATATTCAACAGGAATCACTGGTGACTGCGTGTGTGTGTGCAGCTGAGTGAATCTTTCTCTGTGTAATACGCTCCCATCAGCCTGTCCACATCCTGGTTTGTAGGATGAGCTGAAGCTGATGCCACACCGCATCGGCAGCTGTGGTAACCGCTCCGCGTTATGGAAAATCAATCTCATTTCCTTTTTTTCGCTAAAGAACTTGTTTTATCACGGCAGTTCAGGCTCCTGTAAACGGCTTGGTGGACCCGACGCTTTTCACAGGGATTCTTCTCCTCTGAGGAACAAGTCCGAGCCTTGTTTTGGAAAACCTTGCCAGCCGTCAAACACCTTTATATGGTGTTAGTCCATGCTGATTTTGTTTTCCTTTTTTTCTTGTCATAATCAGGGGGAGGGCAAGGCTTCCTCCAGTGCTTAGTATTTTTATCCAGTGTTTAGTATTTTTATCCAGAACTTAGTATTGTTATCCAGCAGTTAGTATTTTTACAGGCAAGTTGGGCATAGATAGGGTTCTGGTGGGATTCAACCCTCATTCCTTGACTGAATGTTTTCGCAAAATTGAGAGAAAATATTCAAACCTTTATTAAAGTCGAAAAGTTATTCGCACAGTAATGCTCGGTGCTAAATGAAATGGCAGAGCAAACTTCCATTTTTCCACATTGTTATAGCACGTGCAATAATTTCATGAAAACATTGCCCTTTTTTTTTCATATTTTAACAGAGGACCTTCTCCCTCACGCTGCTCCCTGGTACCGCAGCTACTCTGTTGTGAACAAAGAGCCTGCAACACAGTGAGCCGGGCTCCCGGCTCACACAGACCTAGTTGTTAAGCCCTCTGTCTCATCAGGCTCGTCCGCTCCGTCCTCTCCTTTCTCCTCATCAAAGGAGCGGCGGAAAGCCTTTGCGCTGGAAGTCTCACATTGCCGAACAATTTTGATCACGGTATGAATTTTTAAACCTGAATCCAACAGGAAAAAGGGAGTTCAGTTCTGAATAAGGAATCAAAGCTTTTTTTGGGGGGCTAATGATTTTTTTTATACATCCTCTTCCCTGTCAAGCACTTCTTTTAATGTTTTTTTTGTATTATTTTTTTATGTTGTCCCGACCCCCCCTAACCCCCCCCACCGCCGCCCACGCACACCATTTTCTAAACAAGTACAAAGAAATGATGATGCCGTGATGGGGAACCAGTGTGATTTACATGACTGATTACAGTGCAATTTCACACTTATTTGCATGGATATCCTCAACATGCTCACAGAGCTAATGGATTGTTGGAGCTCTGCTAGCCCAGGCCATGTAAATGAGAACAAGAAAGAGAGAGAGAGAGAGAGAGGGAGAGAGGGAGAGAGAGAGAGACACTGCTGCTTTATTAAACTCGGGAGAATCTGCTCAATAAAACGCGTTCATAGCTGCGCGCTTCTCTGTGGGCTCAAATTATTATATTACCATACACGATTGTGCACACAGGTCTCAACGATGGGCGATTTTATCTCAGTATATATACAGTATGTACATATGGAGATGTCCTCTTTTTGGATCAGTGAGATTTCCAGTAATGCGTGCGGATCAAACGCGTTCTGTGCCTCACGCTGATGGGACTCGGTCCTGCAGCGGATTTGTATTCCTGCTGTCTGTGGTCAAACGTGTGTCAAAAGCCTCTGCATATCTGACTGTATAAATGTCGTAAAGCACTCCTGCTCCGCTCTATAAAGCGCAGTATTTTATTTTTCTCTACAGATGCCATTTATAGTTTTATCTGAGAATTTCATCAGTGCTTTTACGAGAGGTTGGCCATATTTGACACTTCTTTTATGAGGCCAGTTACGTTTTATGCGACGCCTTCAGTGGAAATGTTGATGCGCCGTGATTGGTGGATTGGGATGTTTATAGGGATCTGTGGTGCTATTCAATACACACAGCCTCTATTTAACAAAAAAAGGGCTATTTCCGAGAAATAGTCTGTTTGCGCTCATAATTTTTACTCATTTTCAATACATGAATTTCTAATCTAAACTTTTCTTGATTACTTTAAGATTATGCTCCCTCTGTATATATCCACAGGAAAATGTTGGTTTTATTTCCATCATAACTGCCTTTCATTTTGCCATTGTAGGATCTAGAATTACAGTTATATTGGGATATCAATCTTTTAGAGTCTCTTACAAACTTTTTTTCACTCCCATCTCCCCCGCTCTTCCCCTGGAACAACTAGTAATTAATTTCCACTTGTTGTCATTACTTAAACCAGTTAAAAAAGAATTATGGCCAACTCCATGCAAATAATGATTAATTGTAGCCGGCTATAGTCCATTTGTTCTCATGGAGGCTGTGCGGGGCAGCTCCCGGGGTAATTCATTTCTCCTGTTTACAGAGATACGTAGCTCGTCTGCCTTTTCATCACCCTTTTAGATTCTCATTGTTTTCCTTCACTTTCATCATAAGCCGCATGCTAATGTACAGTGCGGCCAGGATAGAGGCTGAAATCTGTTATTGTCAGATTATGTCCTATAAATGGATTTGTGACTGTTTGCGGCGAGGCGGTGTCACAGCAACGTTAGATATGAAACGCCGACTTTTAATACAGGTGGAGCCGTAGCAGGTCATCAGAATGGCTGTCTGCCACGCGGCGACTCGGCTGTGAACGCCGCTCAGGGAATTACCGGCAGTCGAGGGGAAGCTGTATTAGAATATCTGTGATGGCCGCTTGAGTAAGAGTTGACGTCGAGGCTTTCTCCGTGTGCTTTTGAGGCACCTTATGCATAAACGGTGCAATTCAGACTGTTACTTAAGCCCTCTGTAGAGGTGCTTAAGTCTTCTCTCACACACCGTTTCCTCTCTTGCCTCTTCTCATGCTGAACTCAAGTGCGATGCTGTGTGGTTCCCAGCAAGTTGCACACTCGGAGGGGTTGTTTGAGTACGTTTTTTGTCCAGTCTAATACAGATTCTGACCTTGATTTATGTAATCTGAAAAGCCTTACTGTTGCCGCTATTAACAAGAAGATATTAGAACTGCGGTTTAGTTCTTCTTCACTCTTCAAATTAAATAGATCGTAAGGCAAGTGTAAGGCATGTGACAGTGCAACACATCATCTTGATTTACTTATTATGATGACTTGATCTATTAAAAATGAAAGCTAAAAAAGGAAAATAAAATACAATATTGTAATCTTCAACTAGATTTGTATTATCCTTCTTTATCTTCACGAGATTCATCTGTATCTAATGTCTATGTGGCACATGTCAATATCAATCACAAATAGGCATTTTTAATGCAAAATAAAATAACATTAGTAACCACTACATGGAGACTACATGTGTCCATTTCATTAGCTTAACTTCATGCCATGCTGGACTATTACTGCACTTTGGCTGCCTTCCAAAGAGGATTTGTTTTTTGTTTTTGAAAAATCGTTTTTGCTGTTTTCAGCTGCTAGAAGCTACAAGGAGTGGTCTGCTAACTAGTTGGCTGATTTGATGTAACAATATCCTAATTTGATTGTACAATATTACGTTAAAGATGGAATTATCCGCAGTACTAATGCAAGATAAATGCATGAAACGGGGCTTTTACAGTCACTACCACTGTGCAGTGTGTGCACAACCAGCGCCATCCTCCTGTGTGTGTTTGTAAGCTCTGTGAAAGGAACACAGCTGAAAAGTAGCAAGCCAAGAAGTAAGTAAGGATATAAAAATGTGAACAATCCATGACAGTTTTTTTTATATTCAGTGAGAAGAGGGAGTTGAAAGAAAAAAAAAAAAAAAACCCTGGACACTTTTAAAATTCTTGTTGTGCGTCCTGAAACACCTCGGGTCTGAACTGGCGCAGCTCCAACATGCTCCAACGCCTCTCCGCCACTTACCTCAGTCCAGTCTGAATCACGGCACCTGGCATTGTACTTTCCCTAGGTCTCTCTCTCTCTCTCTCTCTCTCTCTCTCTCTCTCTCTCTCCCTCTCTCCCTCTCTCACTCTCTCCTTCTCTCCATTCCTTCCTCCTTCACGCCGTGGTGGGGGCCTCTGCCTGGGGCTTGTGATCGGATTTAGCGCTGCATTCTCACTCCGTCTCCCAGAGATGAGTGACAGATGGTGGCCATTAGTGTATATTCCATGCATCTGTTGCAAGGCGCTAATTTATCTCATTAGGGGAACGTGTGGAGGGGGAGGAGGAGTGTGTAGGAGAGGGATGGAGCATTTTATTATGAGTGTAAAACACAGGGAAAGATGCACGGAGCTGGCTGCCTATGAGACAGAAAACGAGAGAGAGAGAGGGAGAGAGAGAGAGAGAGAGAAGGAGCGTGGGCGAGAGTGAACGACCGACTGGGCCCACTCTGCACCCCAGTACTCGGGGTCATGGTACACAATCACTCGCCTTCACAAGATTTCTCTCACACCGGGATATGTGTGTGGTGTGGTGTGTGTGTGTGTATGTTTGTGTGTGTGTGTGTGTGTGTGCAGCCCCCTTCGCTCTTTACGGGTCACGCTGCAGGGCGAACCAGGCGGACCCACTCATATATGCGCACCCTACCCACACACACACACACACACACACACACACACACACACACACACAAACACAAACACAAACACACACACACACAAGCAACCACACACACCCACACCTCTGCCATACTGCGTATTTACATTATGGAAGACATGCAGTGCACGTGCCCAGGCTTAATTGTTCCATTACTGTTTCATGGAGCTAATATGGTGTGTGTGTGTGTGTGTGTGTCTGTGTGTGTGTGTGTGTGTGTGTGTTGGGGGATGGGTTGCCAAAGTCTGTTGGACAGACCATTTGTATTGAGGAATTCTAGTTTGGTCTGTGCTGCTGCTCTGTGGCTACACTTGTTATTTCAGTTACAATTTTTGAGATCTTATCCTGAAGATAGTGTTACATATGTATGTATCTATATTTAAATTGGTAATCCTTGTGTTCCTCGTCGCTCTGGTGTTTCTGCACTGCTCTTCCCAGAGATCACCTGTCAATCAAACAGTGTGTCCAGTACTGTGACGTCTTTTTCCTTGGATTTACCTTGTTGATGAAGTTTGAGTTTCTGCTCTTTTCTTTGTCTTTTCAGCCAATGGTGGCTATCGCTGCTCATGCTAACTACCCAGTTCTTCTTCTTCTGTTTATTCCAAACAAACCGAAAACGTGAAACGCATCACTTCCTGTGCGCTAGAAGATTTTTTTTCCAGGAAAGAGCTCCCAGACACCGGGTGTTCACAATGGAAAAGCTTTCATGAACTGGATATAGGTTGAATCACTGTTGTGTTATAGCAATCGATGATAGAAAGTAGCAAAACAGACATTTATTTGCATGAAAATGTTGTGGATTATTACTTGAAACCTGCATCTCTGTTGCTTTTTCCCGCTATTCCTCTCCATCTCTTTACATTGGCTGGATTGTATCCAGACTACATAGGATACTGTTGACAGTGCCAGCCTGTCTTCTTCCATATCTGGTTTCACAGATTCAGTATCAATGTGAGAAAAATGTGTTTCTGTGTTCAGGTCTGTCACTTTTGTGTGTTGTGGCCCGATCAGTGATAAAAGTTGTACTGTACGGTGGTACGTGCAGCTTTTTGACATCAATAAATCATTACCATATTCATTTTGAGACATTAGTGTAATTGCCGTGAACAAACAAGACAATTACGGAGAAGATTGACAGCCTCTACTCGGTGTTTTACAGTGTGCGCCACCGGGTCAGATTTGGCAGCAAATCTGCCGGATTGCTTTACAAACGGAGATAAAGCTTTCAGAGTTTCTGGCAATGGCAGATGGTGGGGCAAGTGAGAGGCTGCTGGAAAAATCACTTACAACATGTTTATCCACTTACAGCAAGAAAAGTCAAGGAGAAAAGTTTTCACTGAAGTAGCAACATCCTCTTTACGATGGAAGTACATGGGAAATGTGGTCTTAGTTTTGAGAAGCACTGGCGCTAACAATGCCAGTGCTGTGAGATAGAGGCGACCGATCGATGGTCTCATTTGTTTCTGATAATTATACCAAAGCACCGTACTTAATTTTACAATGATATATTGATGTTTAAAAGTGTAGCACGTTGAAATGATGAGTATAAAAACAGCCAACACAGCCGGACCAGCTGAAGGTGGCATATCACTCTCCCTTAGGCCTGGGCGATATATCGTATAATATTGATATTGTGATATGAGACTAAATATCGTCTGGGATTTTGATTATCGTAATATTGTGAAATAACTTAAATGTCACTTCTTTGTGCTCTTAAAGGCTGCGTTACAGTAAAATGAGACAATTTTCTGAACTTATCAGCCTGTTCTGGCTGAGTAAAATGGAACAATGATTGGCTTTACCTGCTCATCATATCCACATTACTTATTACTGATTACATATTACTGATTACTAATGATCATTACTTATTTTCAAAATTTTATTGTGTTTAAATATCTTATGAAAGCACAAATACTCATCCCCAAAATATCATCACATTATGGATATCAAGGTATATTGTGATATTTGATTTTGTCAATATGGCCCAGCCCCACTTGCCCTCCTTATGGGTTTTAGGTGCAGTATAGTGAGCATGTTTAAGTATCTGTCCAAGTAACCAAAAGTAGATTAGAGAAGCCTGTTTTCTAACACCCACAAAAGATTGTTTCAGCACATATTCATGAATAAAGAGCGACTTTAAGGAGATTTGGCATCAGGGCGCTTATTGACCTGCCTTCTGTATATGCTTTTGCAGGGCTATCTAGGAGCCCAGGGGAAGGATTTAGCCTGCCCAGGAAAAATCTAATATTTCTCCACATAAAAGTCAAATAAAAGCCACCTGGCGACCCCTGTGTGTCTGCGGTGGGGAGATGATACAGTGGTGACCTACAGCCATTCAATGGGTCCGGAGTTAAACACTCTGGATCGGCCTCCTGCTATCTGCTCCGGGTGGCACAAGAGGTGACACATTCTCATAAGCAGGCGGGAGGCCACAGTGTCTGTTGATATGTCGTCGATTGATGTGTGTGTGTGTGTGTGTGTGTGTGTGTGTGTGTGTCTGAGAGGGTGTGTGTGTGTGTCTGTGTGTGTGTGTGTGCCTCACAGGCGTCTCTAAGTGTGCTGGCTGTGTGTGTGTGCGGGGAGGCTAGGTGAGGTGTTCCTGCGGTTACATGTAATATTCAGGACACACATTCTGCTCATCTATAAAAAATACATACATATCTTAGAGAGTGTTTTCCTCATCGTGTTGGTTTTTTATCATGTCTTGGAACCATAAGTAAGGAAATAGTAAAAACATACAAGTAAATAATATAATTATGTCATTTTGTTTTATGTATATTTCAAGCGATGTTCTATTTGCACATCTGTATTTAGTTTCTGGAGCATGTCCCCGAAGTCTTTTGATGAGTTACTTAATGTTTTATCTTTTATCTTAAGGGTTTTATCTACCAACTGCTACGTAAACTAAAATTCCAGCCAGTGAAATGTAAAGGGAACCATTAGGCCTGATCGAAAAAAAACATAAAAAGGACTCCAAGTGTGTTTAAGAAAGATGTGGAGGAATTAAGTGTATGATATAAATATGAATATGTTAGTGGTAGGGTTAATAAAATGGACTGTATTGTGTTAGAATTATGTATTTATTAGGTATTTAGATTTGGTTTAAGTTATGATTTAGCAGTATCAAACTTCTTTAGCTGCGTTATCTATGTCATGCATGTCAGTGTCAGGATATTTCATCATGTCCTATGTGGCTGCTCATTTGGGAGAATACAGCAAGTTGTCACAGAAAAAAATAAAAATAAAAATATGAATGATCTACCACCCTGGCCCCCTTTTTAGAAAAACAAAAGTTGACACTCTAGGGTTGATAACTGAGATTTTGCAGCCATATTTTGGGTCGGTGGATTTATCTCAGAAAATCGCCGGGTCTTTATCTCGGCGTGTGATGCCACGGTTTTGTTCGCGTCTCTGTGTAACGCTTCGTCTGCACGCCGCCGTCTGCCGTCACGTGTCCCTCTGAAGCCCCTGTACTGTACGCTCCCCGCCGCCCGCAGCCATGCTGGATGAAAGTAGTGTTGGTAGTAGCGCGTAGGCTCAGATGCAGGCAACCCGCGGTGAATCGGTGAGCGGCGGCTTGTCTTTTACGGGGGCCAGGTCACCGGGAGGTCTGCTTTCATGAAGGTGACAGATGTACAGGGAGATGCAAATCGCTGTGTGTGTGTGTGTGTGTGTGTGTGTGGGTGGGGCGGGGGCAATCTGCGTTTTACATTGATCAAATTAGACCTTCCCATAGATGAGAATGTTCATTTAAATGTCAACACTCATATCGGCAGGCCCCCCGTGAAATATGGAGGATTCTGGAGGAATCATTTAGATGTCAGGCTTCGTTTTATATCTTCACTTTTGTGATGAATGCCGCCAGTCTGTATCTAGTGAGCGGATTCGGGAGGTAGGTCTCATCATGTCGAGTCAGTATTCAAATCGGGAGATACTGTAGACGCCGCTCTGCTCAGGGGAGGAAGTACGGTTGGACCGATACGCGGTTTTGAAGACCAATGTTGATGTGTGGATGTTCATTGCCTTTAAATGTAGCTATTTTCATGCCAAAACAATAAATCAATAAATAGAAAAGGACAACTATTCAGTGTTTATTCTCAGGATTTGATTCTTGTCAGGGTGGAAAAGTCTTTGAAACAGCATTTAGAGCATCATGTGACACTAAAACTCTCCATTGAAACCCAGACTAATTATATCTTTTATTTGTCAGCAGCTCTTTAAGGCAGAGTGACACACCACACCTATTCAATGGCAACAGAAAGTCTGGGATACATTAGGCCTTTAAATGAATCAATCTATATGAATAAATTAAATGTTCAAAGAAAATTTTATTTCACTGCAGGTTTTCCAGATAGTTTTCTCTATAGTAGCTCCATCATATTGGCGGCGGATGACATAACCGGCCAACATCTCATATTTAATGAAAGGTCAATATATCAGCAAACCGATCAGTCTAACCCCAGCAGGACGATGTACATGTGAGAACGATGTACAAAGCGTTTTTTGTGTTGAGCCGCTTCCACGCTCTCTTTGTCCGAATCTCCACCTACAGATGAAGCTGTACCGAGCCCTAAAGCCAATGTACAGCACGTTGCTGATATTACAGCTGCATTCCAGCGAGAGCTAACACATTGAATAATTCACTATGCTCTATCAACTCGTTCTGTAAAAAAAGAGTGAGAGAGAGAGAGAAAGAGAATCAAGCACAGAGTCCTTGCTGTCTCTCTCACTCTTCCTTTCTCTTTTTGTTTCATTATGAATCACATCAATTTTTTTTTTCTTCTTTTTTTTTGCGCCGGGGTTTGATGTGCGGAGCCACATTCAGAGCCGTGTGAAGCTAACAAAGCTACTGTAGCCGGAATATACCGGTGGTGTTTCACGCCGAGCACCTCAGAGAGACAGTCAGCCAGACAGGCACCTGTGTGCTTGTCAGCCTCCTTTTGTGTCACCCACCTAATTGGGAACAATTAGCCCAAAGGTTGTTTTACATGGCAGTACATGATAGACTTCAATTATTCCATTGTTCCTATTTTCTGAATGGCGCTATCTGAATGAAGCCCTGATTGGAATTGTCTTTCACGAGGCACAGCGCGGCGTCGGCCTGTCAAAACGAGACTTCCTGAGAAGCCCGCTGAAAACAGGCGGCGGAGTCGGGGAGGTCGTTGACGTCAAACGAGCAGGCGTGCGGTTCTGTCCCGCGTGCGTCTCACGATGGGGCCGAGGTTGGGGGTCGTTGGGGGGTTGGGTGGGGGGGAAAGCGCCCCTCATCTCCGTCAGCGTTCGCGCCGAGGAAATGAGAGGCTGTCATCCTCGGCGCGGGATCAGCAGAAGAACTCACATGTGTGTGATCAGTTGTGGCGATAATAAGTCATGATGGATCTCGTAATGACTCCACTGGCTTCGCCGCCGTGCACACATCATCACCTTTTTCCTTCCGCGCTCATTTGTGAACGCGGCGAGTCCAGCTAAGCCCGCCGGTTGCCAAATGGAGCTAACCCGCAGCCAGCCAGCGCTGAGTCTCCTGTCTCCTGTGGCTCTGGAGGGGAAGCCATCTTCTAAGGCCAAGGCAACGTCTCCCCGACAGATCCCTCTCCTCTGTCACTCCGCAGGCGCGTGTGTATGTGTGTGTGTGAGTGAGAGAGAGAGTGTGTGTGGGTGAGTCAGAGTGTGTGTGTGTGTGTGTGTGTGTCTACCGCTCTGTGTGGGCATGTCGATATATTGGGCCGATGTTGGCCTTTTACAAAAAAATCGGATATGGTCCATTCACTGTTGTCCACCTCTGCTGTGATGGATATGATGCAGTTTGATTATATATTTATTGTAGAATTGATCGATGGTACACTGCTTGTCTGTGAGAAGCCTTTAACCTGAACGGGTTGTAATGTGACGTTTTGAGCTGATTCCAAGTATGCATGAATAGGTATTATTATTTTTTTACTATTAATATTATTTTTATACTTATCCTTGGTGTCCCATTTTAGTGTCCCATGGTCGAAATTCTGTTTCAGAGGCTTTTCCACTTCCAGAATAAAACGCTTGGTGAAACACTGAATTCTTGTGTTTTGTTATCAAATTTAAAGATATTGAATATCATCATAAAATGTTCATCAGTTATGGGCAGCTTCAGTCAAAAATATCAGCTCAGTATCGGCCTTCAAAAGCCAATATCATTTGAGCCATAGTGCATACATGCATTCCTGTATCTGCATCTTGGTTCAGTCTTTCTCTCTATATCTCCGTTTATGGACTTTTATTTTTACTTTTCCTCTGTGTTGTATTAATATTAGTGAAATATTTGTCATGTATGGGAGTCCACTCGATTTTAGGACAACTGCCATAGTCTTCCCACATCCTTTTGTGCTCTGCTGCTGGAGCTGAGTGGGTTTATGTGAGGGGCAGTATGGTCCTGGAGGGTGGGGGTGGTGGTGGTGTGTGTTGGCAGGCAGGCAGGCCTGATCCCTGGCTCCACTCTTTCTCTAGAGCTGGGGGCTGTGGGGCCTTGGCTGTCGTTACCGGAAGTAGCAGCAGGAGTATGGCAGTATGCTGTAATACCCAACAGTGTGTCGGTGTTGTATTTGTGATATAAATACACAAAATACATACCCGTGCAGCAACACCTGGGCCCCTTATTTTATTTTCAGACTTGAGTGCTTTGCTCAAGTCTACAGTCATATTTTGTTTGTTTGCATACAGCCTTTTTATGAATATGATTTGTGTGTGTGCGCACGTCCGAGCGAGTCTTGGTTTGTGTGTGCGGTGTGTGTTTGTCCTGACTCTGTGAGTGTGTATGTGCCAGCAGGTGCAGCTTGCGGCTCAGTGTGTTTGTATATTCCTGCTCTCAGTGTGTGTCCGGCACTGCGGCACTGCGCCTGCTTTCACCTGAGGCCAAGGAATGTCCTCTGCTCCTCCTCCCAGCGTCCCTCACACTCCTCGCCCACGCCCTCGACGGGGCAGCGGGCGCCTCCACACAGCCCAGGCCAAGCAGACCGCCGGGCGTCTGGGGCGGCTGAACCCGGCCACATTCACCTGGACAAGGTCAGGAAGTTAGCAAAGAATACATAACCGCAAGATGCTCAGCCCCGGGGCAAGGTAGAGTACAGGCAGAATGAACCTAGCGGACCTTCTGTTCCTCTCACAATGATCTGAAAAGGGATTCGACAATGCAGTTAGAGTGGGTTGAGAAAAGTCTGTACTTTTTCCATAATTCAATGATCAGGAGGTTACAGTGGAAACAAAACGAAAGCACAAAAAAAAAAAAAAAAAATGAAACGGGGAGACGACTCAGCCAAGGTCAGAAAAGTAGATGAGCTACGTGTTCCAATACGTGTTTCCTTCGCCTAAAACATGGCGAGTCTTCTCTTCGCGTTCAGGCTGCTGTGGGAATGAGCGAACCGGGGGTTATTCGGGGGATTTTCATGCCGTGCTGCACACCAAATAGGCAGAACCGCAGTCAGTCAGAGCAGGCAGAGAAATTCAGAACTAACCCCGGGATCACTCGGTGTCTATAGCAAAAGCCCGATCTCTCCTTCGCCGCCCTGTGTTCTCACACAGCAGACGGCGTAGCTTTGTCTCCCTCAATCCCACTCTCCCAGAATTCAAACTAATACAAGCCCGGCCCACGAGTGTCTGACTCCTGCAGGATGCGAGCTACAAGAGATTTGCTTCACTTCAGTGCCTCTGAAACAGGTTTTCCCTCATCGCCATTGTCTGTTTGACTTTTAAAGACTATATTCCCGAGGAATATGGGCACGGCATATTCCAGGCTTTACTGGTGGAGGAAGGAGTGGAGGATTGTGCGTACACAGTGGACCCCGGCCTCCGACTGGAAGCCATTCAGCTAGTCTAATGCCAATAGAGTTTACGCTCGCCGTTGAAATCCGAGACGGGCATGAACTACTTTCGTGCAGCGTAATTCCCTGGATGTTTTTTTTTTTTTTTTTTTTTCGCCGAGGCCTCGATTCCTTTCGCGAGCCCATTCTCTTACTGTCACCGCTCCCCCACCCCCACCACCCCCTCCGTCTCCCCCTCCCCTCCCTCTTACCCTCATTTTTATCACCGTCGTTAAACTGGACCTCCTCGCCCCCCGACAGCGGTTTTTATAGTCCTTGAAGTTATTAAACATGTATAATTACTTTTAGTCAGTTCTGCCGTGGGGAGATGAAGAGAGAGTGCAGAGGGAAAGGATGGTGGGGGTTTAGGGGGAGTGGGGGGGGGGTGGTAGAGACAAATAGAGTTGGATTTTGTGTGCCTGTATATCCTCATTTCTCAAAGAGAGAGGAG
Source organism: Centroberyx affinis (assembly GCF_046629955.1). Taxonomy (NCBI): domain Eukaryota; kingdom Metazoa; phylum Chordata; class Actinopteri; order Beryciformes; family Berycidae; genus Centroberyx; species Centroberyx affinis. The sequence goes on along the minus strand of NW_027279173.1, from coordinate 169,019 downwards.
AAGAGAGAGAGGGAGTAGTGTGTGTGTGTGTGTGTGTGTGTGGCGTGTGTGTGTTTGCCCTCCCGCTACATCCTGCTCATATTTCTTTTATTGGCTGTGTGGCGTTGCTGTCGGAGGGCCCAGGGCAGCGAGGGGGACAGCAGGTGCGGCCTGTGTGTGTGTTACTGTATTAGAGGGTATAAAGGCACGGACTGCCCAGGAGTGAACTGCATGCTGGGAGCCATCGGAACAGCTGCAGAATGGCCACCGGGGCCCCTATTGTTTAGAATGGTGTTCATCTCCTATTCATTATTCACTGGCCGGCTGTGTTTGCGAGCGGTCTAATTTAATCTTTTTTTTTTTTTTTTTTTGTGCCGGGGCCTTTTGAACAGGAGGCAGAGTGTTAAGGTCAAGCTCCAGTAGGGGGCACTCACCCCGTTGTGTGGGCTGACAATTGATTTAGGTCATCCGGTGAAGGACATAGGAACTAGTGTGGGTTTGTGTGACATTTTGGACATGGCTTCTCACTGAGTCTGCCTCGGTGTCTGCCGAGCGCCGGGCTATATATAAACCAGGAGACAGTTTGCTGTGGGTTTCAGCCGGAAAATTCCTCCTAGCAAAGACGTAACTTCTGGTTCCACTCGCTGACAAACTGCAGGTTGTGGCTGAATTCGCTTCCTTGGCAGGGTTTAGCGAGGTGACACGTTGACTTTGAGCGTTTCTCCATTGAGAGCGGTGGGGCTGATGGGTATAGGCAGGCGGGGGGGTGGGGGGCGGGTGGGTTTTTTGGTCGGTGGGGGGGGGGGGCACGCTGGGTATTGCTGCAGCTTTGGCTGGGGTCGGCTGAGGACAGAGGAACGGAGCGGGGCCGCAGCATTTCTGTCTACATAGAGACATCTGGTGGACAAATGTTGGATTGCAGTGTGTGTGTGTGTGTGTGTGTGTGTGTGTTTTGAGACAAATACCATGAGTTCTGCTGTCTGAGAGCATCCAATTAGCAGCAACTGTTCAAGGCAACAGGATTAGTCTGAAGAGTCATAAACTCTCCAAGAGATAGATAATATCGATCGGCTATATGCTCCAGTGAATAATACATTTGAATACGGGCTGCTTTGTGAAACAGTTCAGCATATATGATAAGCCCTCTCCAGCAATCCGGTGGTGAAATGTCGGCTAATGCGGTTCTGGAGGTGGATCATATAAATTTGCCTGGCAGTCCCATGCTGCTGTGTGACAGTGTGTTGGTCTGACTAACTGTCCTTCCCAACCCCATGCTGTTATATTGTCCACACAGGCCAGTAGATGGCAGCAGTGCTCTGGATTTGCTTTGGCATGGATTAAAACAACAAATCCCATGCATGCCTTTGTATGTGAGAGAATGTAGTAGGTTTATGTATTCATCTGATTTAGTTATGTATGAAAACACATGCATGGCTGTGTTTGATTTTTTTCATTTTTATTGAGAATAATATACTCTTTTGTGTAATTTCACATGGCAAATGATAAATGCACCTAATGAGATGAACCACATTGTCTCATATTCTCCCTCATTTATCTGAATGGGAAACAATAAGCTATAATGGAAGATTGTCGCTGTCCGTTCAAGACATCACTCAGGCTGATAGGTTTTGTGAGAATATACCGTGTTAATGTTGGGTCAGCTGCAACATCAGTATTCTTTCAGAAGATAATTTTATCCAGTGCACAGAAATTGCCTTCATAATGGCATACTGGCCTTCATTTAACCCAGAATAATTGCTGGGCTACTGAATGCGTTGAAACGGCTGATATACATTATACACAACACAATAGATTCTGCTTTATCTGCGTTATTATCAATGGTTTGCTGATCTCAGGTGCACCGTCCGCCATGCGGCCAGGACTTCAGGCCGCCACAAACCGCAGATTGAGAATGAACTGTGAGCGGCTTCCCATGAATGTATCAGCAACACTCAGCTGCCTGTCTGGAATAAACAAACAGAGGCTTATTTGTTGCAGGCGGAAATAGGCAGAATCAAACTCTATGCTGCTTATTAAAAAGCTCTCCTAATCTTTAGAAGAGCACACATTGCTCTGAGATAAAGACCGCCAAATTAATTACCGGTTAATTATCACTTCTCACACTGCTCGTTCGAAAGAGGACAATGGAGTCTTTTTCCCTCCTTTTTTTGTCCCGCTCCTCCCCCTTACATAAGTTTCCTCTCTTCCATGCGCTGATAAAGTGTTTATTTATTCCTACAGTATATTTGGCACACAACCTTTTCCCAGCTACCTCTGGAGCATCTGCACTTCAACATGCTGCGAGAGAAGGCGGCAAAGGAGGAAATATGATTTGAATGCAAATCAGTGATGTAAACACAGACGAGCAGCAACATGTTGTGTTGATTATGGAATAATATTCAGGTGGAGAAAAAAAAAATCCTCAACAGTGGTGAATAATAACTTCAATTAAACTGTTTCCGTGCAAGTCAGTGACTCAAGAGAGAGGTGGGACATTTTTACAGTTATTAGCAGCGTACAGCGATGGGATTACTGCGCTTATGCCTTTGTCCTTTCACAAGATGAGATAACGTTTATGTCATGACTTCAACACTGAGCTGTTTTCACCGAGAAATTACCAATGGAAATCATTGATCATGCGTTGTACATTTGTTTTTTGGCCTGTGTCTACAAACGGCTGGTTTGAATCCTCAGACTGCCCGGGAAAAATCCGGGCAGGGAATACAAGTGGATGAGTGACACTCTCCCCTCCCTCGACAGCTACTGCTGAGATGCTTTTGAGCAAGGCACCGAACACAACAAAGGCTAGGCTAGTGGATTTTGGGGCTGTAAGAGAAAGCCAACAAGCCATCAGTTGAAGGGGGTAAATAGTAGCTACAACTGCTATTTCCTCACAGGATTTTACACTCTCTGGTTTATACAGAGCGTTGTTCTTGGAAAAATCATGAAGGGACATTTTGAAAGCTGAGCTATTTGATGATGGCACTTGGCCTTTCTAGTGCTAAATTTCAGCTGCTCTCTTGCCAGCTGTAGAAGACTGTGGTTGTGTTGAGAAGCTGCTAGTGGCCATCAGCAGACGACTGTGGTTGTATTGGGCAGCTCCAAGATCTGACTGTGTGGACCTGCATGAGTGTGAAGGCAGGTGTTGCTGAAAAACAGCATATGTGCTCAGCAGTGCTTTCCCTGGATAAATAAAAAAAAAAAAAAAAAGAAGAAAATCTAGGACCCACAGCTTCTGTGTGCTGGTTGCTCTCCATGGTGAGGAGGCGGTATGTAGAGGTAGAGGTGGAGGTAGAGGTAGAGGTAGAGGCGGCTGAGGTGTTTTGGGGCCGCTCAGTGCAGCGCCGGTACAGGGCTGCGATGGTAAGAGTGGGGACGCCGAGGAGACCCGGCACAAATGAAAGGCTAAGTAACGGAGGCAGGCGAGCTTGTCATCACATTAGCCTGGCCTCATTGTAATTGTGAGGCGGCTGCTGTCAGCCCTGTTGCAGCGCAGAGCTCCGAGTCAGAGCCGGAGCCAGCGCCCCGGATAAAGTGCTCCGCCGACTGGAGATAATTGAAAATCCAAAAAGACTTGGGCTAATTTGATTACGCCAGGCAATCGCTGAATTGTTCCCATTATTAAAGGGATTTGATTATGACATGAAGTCAAGTAATTATTGGTGCCGAAACTGCAGGAGCTGTCCCTTCTGATGAGGGCCACTGCTAGAGGGAAAGAATGGTCCCTGTGTGCGTGCAAGGGGTTTGTGACGAGAGTGTGTGTGTGTTTCAGCGGGTGTGTGTTTGTGCGTGTGCAGACACATCAACATGTGTGAAGAGAAATGGAAAGGCAGAGACGGAAAAAAAAAATCACCAAATGTCAGTTGAAATAGTTCTTTCGTTCTATAATCAGTAATAATCCAGTTATTCTTTTACCAAAGTGATCAGTCTCAGATTATGATGATGACAAATATTTTTGATCCACCGAGTGTTAATGTATAAATTCAGTGTTAGCAGCTTCACACATTGGTGGCTCCACATGGCAGTGAGAGGCAGCCGTTATGAAATATGAAAAATATGAACTCCAATACCCAGAAATCCTGCAAGGTGACATCAGTAAACTGCACACAGCTCTCTCGTGTTTACCAACCCGGCCGGTCTGTGATGCTTTATACCAAAGACACCAAAGACGAGAGAGGAAAAGATCTAACGTTCACTCTTGTATTCGATTCATCAGAAGAGACCAGACCTGACACCAGAATTTCATTTGGACAAATAGAGCAAAACTATGATGTCTCAGTTAGTGGGGATGGGACGCTCTTCTGTGTTGCAGCTCCACTTTGTGATTTAGGCTGGTGAGACTGGTGTAGTTTGATATAAAAACCTAGTCTAGTGCAGCTTCAGGCTCAACGGGAACTCATCTGCTGTTCGTTTACTTGCAGAAGCCCTCGACGTCTCTACCCAGAGAGAGGTGAATAAGGACAGTTCAACAGTTCGACACGCTCATCATTCACGTCGTTTCCTCCCCCTTCTGCCTGCTGATTTAAATATCAGCTGAATTCACTGAACACTCCCATTAAGGCCAGATACAAGTCATGTGTAATATATGCCCCCTCATGCAGCTCTCTCGTATCTGCCACACACACCGCCTCTCCTCTGCCTTTGGGCGCCAAATTCATATGAGGGATTAAGAATCCTTCGTCACTGGACCCCATTGACATTTGAGTGAGCATTAGTGAAATTATAACTGCATCTGGACAATATCCAGCCGCACTCGCTGTCGATGTGACGAGCGTTTGAGGAGGCAATGTAGCCGCACGGTGCGACCAGAAGGGAGCAGTCTTGTGCCTGTAAGTGTGTGTGTTTGGTGTGTGTGTGTGTGTGTGTGTGCGTGCGTGCGTGCGTGCGTGTGTTATCTCTCTGTCTGTACTGTACTGTATGCTCATGCATACGTACAGGCTATGCAGAGATGGGAGTGTGGAAGTGTGAAAGAGTGATTTTGTCCCTTTTGTATCTTGGTGAGCAGCACCCTTAGTTCTGCTTGGGTGGAGGTATGAAGAGTCACGGTGGGAGAAAAGGCGCCGCTCTCTTTAAGGCAGGCTTTACCCACTGGAGTGTCCCCATTTGAGACAGGGCACCCGGCTTATCCCCCCCAAAGCACCTTTGACTAGGCCAGCTCTGCTCCGCTCTCCCCCCCCCTCCCAGCCACCGAGCCTCCCCCCCCCCCACCTCCACCCCCACCCTGTCCTGTCGGCCCCAGCACAAGGAGTGGGCATCCAGACCGGCAGAGATGACTCATCCGCAGCCTCCGTTCCCTCGCCTCTTCTTCTTCTTCCTCAGTCTCTCTGTGTCTCACTCTCTCTCTCCTTTAACCAAATTTTAAAGTGACTGTGTTTGTAATTCGCCTCTGCGCTTGAATAAAGCCGCGCCTCTATCTGAGATGAGCTTTATGTACTGTAGATGTGTGATGGGTGTTTGTGCTCCCCATCCTTAGTGGCAGCAATAAAATACAAGTGGTTTGAGGTTTATTTATTTATGCCTTTCAGGCTCCGTTTTCCTCTTCATTTTGGGGCTAAGAAATGGCAAGCAAGTGCCGCTGAGGCTGGAGAGATTAGGTTAGCATTGATTGCTTTATTGGTGTGGTTGGATTGTTTCGTATCTGGGAACATTTGATGTAAGCACAGACATTTGTCTTGTCTCGTCCTGTCTCTATTTTGTCGAAAGATCATTCATTTCTCCTGGTGCGTGGGATTTATTGGTAATACAAAAAAGAGAGCAAATGCTTTTGTTATGTACCTTCTACTTTTTAAAGTAATGGATGTAGATATAAGTGCAATCATTGGCCGAGCTATTATCACTCTCATTGGAGCTGTTGCAAGTAATGTTCCAATTTTAATCAACACCTAATTACATCCAATAATGCACATGTAGCTAATCGGCAATTGTAATTACTATGTAGTCCAGCCCAAGAAGTATGGATTTGTCTTGCTTATTGGGAACCGGGGGGGCTGCGTACTTTTGGATCTAGCATTGATCATAAAAGTCAATCATGACACACATTACAGTAACTTTTTTATGAGTGCTCTGCAACATTATGCAATTTCTCCTTTTCAGTTTGATGCCCCTTTCTTTATTTATTGTGCTGAGCTGGTGCTATCCCCTCTAGACCTCATTGTGGATGCGTTTGAGCACGTCAATACCATACTCTTTTGGCATCAACCATCAATAGTCCACCCATTAAAATGTGGAATTGCTTAACGCAACACAGTAAGATGCATTTCGCTGTATGGAGACGGGTATTTGCAAATAGCCCCTCAGATCAATGGCCTTTTACTGCCTTCTGAAACCATTGTCTGCAAAACAATTGGAAATCTTTGGAAGAGTATAGTGGGGGCAGCGCAAGAAACGCTGGAAGAGCCAAAGCACCCCAGCACAGCGGCGAATTAATTACCCTTGTGAAGAATGAAGGTCTGTGAGATTTGCTTTTTGGGCCATTATCAAGTGACACTGCGAACGATTGTTTGTCCCTCTCTGGGTAATGTAGCCCAAACAATGGCTGGCCCGGGCCATCATATGGATCATTAGCAGCTCGCCACGGGACCCGGTCCTGTGAAGCTGCCCTCCTGGGGGGCGGGGGCGGGGGTGGGGGGCTGCTGGGTGCCCTCCCTCCGTTAGTCTACCGGGGGACAGACAGCTGACAGCCCTGCAGAAAACATGGGCACTGGCTGCCGCTCATTAGGAATGGACGCACTGGAGTTGGGTCATCAGAGCAACCCCCAACGGGCAGAAATACAGCTATTACTGTAACTGCTGTACTGCCGAGGGACACCAAAGCTCATGAAGACGCAAGAGAGACGAGAGGGTGCCCAACAGTCCAAATAATAAATGCCAACAGTATGTTTATGTGGACTGACTCCCGTGCTGTTGGGGTTATACTGTAGAGTTTAGAATAATGAGTTAGTTATAAAGGGAAACTCCACTCTCTGATTCCCCCTCACACAGTTAGATATCATCTATCTGTGTGGTCCAATGCATTCCAGGAGTTATTTTGTGAGGAAGTCTTGTAATTTAGTTTTTTGTTGTCTCATCTAACTTCTTGGTGATGTCCTACATTTCCCAGAATGCCTTGTAACAAGCCTTAGAGAACGGACGTGAACTTGTTGCTTTCAATCGAAGGGGGTGTATGGGTATATACATTTCGCTAGATAGCCAACTATGTCATGAACATTTGGACTTGTATATGATCACTCCCACACCCCTACCCCCCAAAATGCAACATGTCTTGTGGCTGCATTGCATTCTGGTCTATTAAGGCTACTGTCACTGGAGAAATTGGTCTCTCTGCCTCTTCTACGATGGATTTCTACTTGTTTGATTGTTGAATGTCGGTGTAAATTGTTGAGTCAAGAAAGAAGCCCTTAGCTCTTTGATTCTGAAGGACTGATGTTTACTGTCAGGTTTCTGCTATCAAACTCCAGTGTAACAGTGCTGGAAATGTCATGTCGTCTTCGTTTGGCCTGTCATCCACTGGAATAAGAAAGATACACCACCAAACAACAAAATGGACCCAGAACTGCAAGGTTAGGTGTTTTAGGATGGATTTTTCCTTTAATATCCCTACTGTTAGTGTCTAAAATGTAATCTTATTTTGACTTCTTTTTTGCTAGGTAAATGATCTGAGCGCAGTATTTTTACCTGCACCAGTCCAAAAACAAGCAGAGATAGCAAATGTCACGATTTAAGGCTTTCTACCTATGAGGTTATATCAACAGTAAAACAAACAAGCAAACAAAATAAATAAATAAACAAGTAAAATGGTTTACCTTGAACCTGTGGTCCAATTTGTTTGTCCAAACAGACATATAATTTAATTCCAGTGCATGTTTTGAATGTAGTATGCATTGCAAGAGAAACACATTTCCCCAGTGAAATGGGAAAAGCACAAACAAAATTGGCAAGGTGCTGATGGATTTTATGTACAGAGGATGCATAATGCCCCGTGTCAAAAAAGCAAAGTGAAATTTCCTGTTAAATATGCAAAATCCCGGCTGTCTATTGAATGATAATGGCTCGGCACCTTGTCGCTGGGTTGCTGACTCCGTTGGCTGGGCTTCAAAGGCCTGTTGACTAACTTTGAAAAGACCTTGTGTTTCCTGACTCTGGGCTTTCTAAGATTGGACAAATGCAGCAGAAAGAGGGCTGTGCGAGCGCCAGTCACGGCTTCCCCGAGACGCCGTAGGGATGTCAGCCTTTGAAGTGATAAAGACCCGCTGTTTTCGCAAGACAGCCGTCTCAATGCGCCCCGGCCCTGTGATGCGGCTCATGTTTTAAAAAAAAAAATGACCATGTTGTTTTTGCGCACCACGCCTTTCCTCGGGGGTCACGCCGCACGCCGAGTTAAACTCTTTAAAGTTTCCGTGAAGTCTGAACATCCGGATGCTAGCGAGCGGGCGCGCATGGCGTTTCCGTCTCGCTGTGCGCGTCGCCACGGAGCAACTCGGTGTCATTCGTCATCCTCATCATCATCCTCAGTCCCCCAGGGGCCTCACCGCTGCGTCCCGATTCCGCCGCGCGGTGCGTAATGTGTCAGACAGCTGTTATGTCACATGTGTAAAGGCTTAATAAATGGTGTGTGGAGCTCCACTTCATGAAAAATGGGCTGCTCTTTGTAATCAATGCGGGAGCAATGTGAATCCGGCTGGCCATTATTCCGTTGGCCTAATCATTTGAATAACCAGAGACAAACTACCACCTGTACCCTGAGCATTGATCATGTGTAGGTATTCTATTAAATCTAATAATACACTTTCTTTTGGCTAAATCACCCTGCACATTTCAATACCAAATGACTTCTGTTCATTCTATTAAAGTGGAACTACTCTCAATTATGTTTCATAGTCCTATTGTCTGATACTAATGAAGATGAAACACTTTCATTTTTCCACTTAATTAGTTCATATTTAACAAAGGTGCTGTGCCATCAGACTCCCAGGAAGGAGCTCTCTCTCTATTTTTTTTTCTCTCTCTCTCCCTCCCTCTCTTTCTCCTTTGCCTTCTTTGCCTTACCTTACCTTCTTCGCCTCCTATGGCATTGAAAGTAATCCTTTTGCTTTCATCCTGCGATAGAAATTGTGCAGGGTTTTTTTTTCTTTCTTTCTTTTTATGTCGACAGTTTTAATTGAATTCCTCAAAATAATCCACCTGATCCTCGGCACAGTTTTTGTTGAATGAGTTTATGCGTTGTGAATGTACTGATACTCCAGGTCCCGTTGGCAGGCAGTGCCAAGGACAGCTAATTGAAGGTGAATTGATAATGCCCCAGCTGTCTGTGTGTTGCAGCCTTATAGCCTGTCTGCTATGCGTGTCTTTGATAAGTAATTCATCTGTTTGGCCTGGCAGCACTGCCTTGTTGCTTTCATGTCACTCTCTCTCTCTCTCTCTCTCTCTCTCTCTCTCTGTCTCTCTCTCTCTCTCTCGCGCTCAGTGTGTGTGTGTGTGTGTGTGTGCGTGCGCGTGTGTGTGCACGTGCATATGTGAGGCCTTGGATGCTCCCTCCCCCAGGCTATGTGTCTGTAGTCATGGTCAACAGAACAGGGGGTGGATCCTCTGCTCTCTCTGCTCTCTCTTTCTCTCTCTCTCTCTCTCTCTCTCTCTCTCTCTCTCTCTCTCTCTCTCTCTGTGTGGGTCTGGGTGGCGTTACTGTACTTCATCTCTCTCTCTCCCTGGCTTCATTCTAATTGGATCCACTCCTAACTTGCAAAAAAAAAAAATCTCAGCAAGTCAGCCACCTATCCCCCGCAAAACTTCAGCAGCAAAAATAAAAAATAAAAAATAAAAAATACAATCCACAGCTGGTACAGAAACCTCTTCTACTGAAATGACACCCAGAGGTTTGACTTACTGGGGGTGCCACTAGGGCTGGGCGATATATTGTATAATATCGATATCATGATATGAGACTAGATATCGTCCAGGATATTGGTTATCGTAATATTATGCAATAACTTAAATGTTACTTCTTCGTGGTCTTAAAGCCTGCGTTATAGTAAAGTGACTCAATTTTCGGAACTTATGAGCCTGTTCTGGCTGAGTATCCATATTACCCATATCCATATTACTTATTGATCACTAATGATCATTACAAATTGTGTGTAAATATCTTATGAAAGCATGAACACTCATCCCCAAAATATCATCACATTATCAATATCGAGGTATTCGGTGTAAAATATTGTGATATTTGATTTTGTCAATATCGCCCAGCCCTAGGTGCCACTGAACTGTACCCGACCCCCACCCCCCCACCCCCCACCTCCCTCCTGTTGCTTTGAACCCACCTCTCTCCCCTCTCATGACCCCCCCAGCACCCCCCACCCCCCCCCCCCCCCCCCCCCCCCGCCCCACCCCAGCCCTGTTTTTGCGGCGCGATTCATTAACATGTCCGAGGTGGACATGGCGGGCCACGGAGCGGCATCTGAATCAATGCCCCTCGCCTCCCAATCTGCCCTTTATCATGTTAATATGATTTCCATTGATGGAACGCTTTTTCAAAATGGCATCCCTCTATGGTTTTACATATTGACTTTTTAATTCATGGCCCTCAGTGCCGCATCACTCTTGTTGTGCCGCCGCTGCAAGAACGCTCCCAGATCAGAGACGGATGTTGCTTGAGTGTGGAATTGACTTCAGGGCAGTGTTTTTTTTTTGTTTTTTTTGTGTGTGTGTGTGTGTGTGTGTGTGTGTCTCCAGCCCCACCCCATTCTCTCTCTGAACCGCTGTCTCTCTGATGATGTGTGTGTATTCTCTCGTTAGGCCTGAGTCAAAAAAAACAAAAAAAACAAAACAGAACTCCGCTTCAGCTTCATATCGCTGGGGCAATGAGTAAGATGCCTCTCTCACTTTGCTAATGTTCTCGCCAAAATACTGCCCGGCCTCAACAGTAATAATGTTTACAACTCCTCCCGATAGCCGGTGGAGAACTGCTTGAACTTGTAACGTGGCTATAATAGGAAATAGAGAATTTAATGCCTTGTAGATTTATGACGTAGTAACAGTAAAACATAGGTTTTATTGTATATCTTGAAGACTGAAGGGTGTCTTTCTTACCCTCGCTCTTTTCTGAAGTTCACTCGAGTTCACGGACCTGTTTATGAGAAGATGAGAGGCTATTCCTGCATATTTGATTCAAACATATCCAGGTTTCCCATTGGTCGTCGAATTTATGGAATATCATGGGATTTAGAGAGGTGTATTCCACACAGGGGAAGTTAGGGAATATCAGGGCAGGTTTTGCAAATGGGTCACTTTACGGGAATATAACAGAATGTATTTTCCAACTTGTTTCACACATTCTTTGCATTAGATTGTTTTCAACCCAACTGTATTTGAAACTAGACTTTTCACTCCTTTAGAAAAAAAAAAACAACATTAACAAACCAAGAAGGAACAACATGCTGGCACCTGGACTTAGATATGGAAAGTCATGGAAAATTTTGAAATTTCACATCAGCTGTGTGTAAAATCAATATTGTCCCATAGATTGTGTTGGCCTGAATGCTCATTATAGCTAGGGAAAGAAAGAGTGTGATTTCTCTCTGTCTCCTTATGAGGATGTTTGGAATACTGCTACAATTTTATATAAAAACAGAACTGCAGTTGAATTGAATGGCGGCCAGATCATCATCATCAGCATGTGGCAGTCTTGCCTGTGAGGCCTCAGACAGACATGGAATACCATATGAAAGCCGCTGTGAAGTTCATCACCACCAACTGTGTTCAACAGTTGTGCGCTCATACATTATCGACGAGACGAGAAATCTCTTAATCTGCGTGCCATCGCTTGACGCACGTGGATCCAATCGTCCAATCACATGCATCCGTAGCTTCATAAAAGGTTGCAATTACAGCAGCCAGCCAATCACTTTGTCTTTGCTTTGGCTGTTGACACTGAGCTTCCTCCATGTGCGTCTGGGGTTCCTCGGTGGAGAGCCTCGCAGATCTATGTTGAGCTCACTGATTAAGCAATGGCTCTTCTCTCCGTTTCAAACGACAAGCTGCCAGGGACTTTGGTTTTAAATTGTGCAATTAGTGATCTGGCATGCTTTGCTTGGCTTCAGTCAGACTCAAATCCCAGTCCAGGGCCTCGCCGAAGCGCAGTCGACAACACATACTCCAGGAGCATTTGTCAGACAAATTCATCTGAGCCTCCACTTCCACTTTGCTCTCTGAGCACACTAACCTCGCTCAAATGTCAGCCAGAGTATTTACCGTTTTACAGTTGGGTAAACAGATCTAGGTTAGGTGTTAGGTGCCACCGGATTGCAATGATTCTTCAAAATCAAAGCAACAGGATTCAGTGTTTTAGTTTTAGAGGTGAGAGAAATCTTTATGTTGAGTGTGCACCAGCCTCTGCCAGGGATTGAACCACTCCTTACTAGAGCTGCAACGATTAATCGATTAATCAATTAGTTGTCAACTATTAAATTAATGGCCAACTATTTTGATAATCGATTAATCGGTTTGAGTAATTTTTTAAGAAAAATAAGTCAAAATTCTCTGATTCCAGCTTCTTAAATGTGAATATTTTCTGGTTTCTTTACTCCTCTATGACAGTAAACTGAATATCTTTGGGTTGTGGAGAAAACAAGACATTTGAGGACGTCATCTTGGGCTTTGGGAAACACTGATCCACATTTTTCACCATTTTCTGACATTTTATAGACCAAACAACTAATCGATTAATCGAGAAAATAATCGACAGATTAATCGACAATGAAAATAATCGTTAGTTGCAGCCCTACTCCTTACATTCTGTGTATTGAAAATGATATATTTCACTCCAGTTATAAATTATAGATATATCAGTCATTTACAATATCCAGTAAAATTGAGAAATACTATAATAACTCTATACAATCTTGTTGGGTTTACTGCAGCAAATATATGTATTGGGTTACTCGTTTTCGGTTGCAAAACTACAAACCGGCTACCTCTTGATCATTATATTGGTGCAAAAATGAAATGGGGTTACATAACATAATTATAACTGTACTATATAAATAACCTAAGCTTGGATAATATTGGGAGCAGCTTAGATAATAGCCTTAATATTTAATTTTCTCTTTGAAGTCATAGCCGGGTACATTGGAAGTTCAAGAAGAATTTGGTAAAACTTGTCGTCACCACCAAGATTCATTTGAACATGTATTTTTAATAACTTCTTGTAGAAGTGGAATATCCGCAGCCCTCTGAACTGCTTTCATTTCAGCAGTGGTTTGTTTCATGTCTAAAGCTGAGCATCAGGAGTCTAGCATCTGACCAGCTGGGATTTAATGTGCCTTGCTGATAGATGAAAAACTTGCTAAGTTGCAGAAAAAAATATTCAGAATTACAAGTACCTTTTTCCCTCTTGTATCCAGAAGTACAGCTGGATACTAAATATCATTTTTCTGGTTGGCGGCGACGACGGTACAGTCTGCAGAAACGGTGTTATCTAGTGTTTACCAGTGCCGTATTTGCTGTGGTAATTAACATTTTTATGCCTGAAATTTTGATAACTATTACAAATTAGCAGTAGTTTGTGTGCTTCTCATTAGGGACACAACAAATACTAGACATTTACACATCAGAATGCAATTTTCCCTCAGCTGTTTTCTTCTGCAATCTTTATATGCTAACTGTTGGATTGTGACAGCATTCATTCATTAATGGTGAAAAAAAAACGAAATGTAAAAATCATGACCTGTATCTTGAGGATGTATCTAGTAGTAGTAGTAGTAAATCTCACCAACATAGGGAGGTGTTAAGGATCATTTGTTCCACAATGTCAATTACTATTATTGGTACTGTTTTTCACTGCTGCATGATGCAAACCGTGTTGTATTGAATTGAACAGTGAATATCAGTTAAACACTACCAGTCAAAAGTTTGGACACACCTGATTGAATGTACAATGTTTTTCATTCTCTTAAAGCCATTTTGATCTAAAGGCTTCTGCTTAAATGCTTGAAATGTGTTTCTTAGACAAATATAAATAGTAAAGTTGATGTCTATGTATGAATTTCTTTCCAAAGCCTTTTGTCTTTCCATCAAGGCAAAGGGCGGCTACTTTAAAGAATCTAAAATATAAGATAGTTTTTGATTTGTTGAACACTTTTTTAGTCACTGCATAATTCCATTTGTGTTATTTCATAGTTTGATGTCTTTACTATTATTCTAAAATGTGTGAAAATATTAAAAATAAAGAAAAATTGCGTGTGTCCAAACTTTTGACTGGTAGTATCTTGTGTTTGGTACCTTGGGTATTGGAATTGTTCCTAGGGCCCTGACCCCATCCTTTAAACATAAAGGATAGCTGACAACATCCAGGCAGTGTATAATGCCTTGACCCCCAACAACCCCTGTGCACTATATGATGTAACGTCCAGGATCGGACTCCTGGATGTTTTAGCTCGGTATGGTATTGAGAAAATCCTGCATGTTTGAACCAGAGGGCCTTACCATGTTCGTCTGCTCTACTCCCAAAGCAAACATAGCAATTACAGGCGCTGTCAGTCATTGCCAGACATGGCATCGGTGATCAATCCTGACCATTGGGCTCAGGATATTAGACGTGAACATACATGCAGGAGAGGTAAATCCTCCCCCAACTCCCCAGCCTGCTGTTCATTCAGCTTCTCCCACCGCCAGGATCGAAAGGGGAATCCATTTTGTGTTGTGAGCTGCTGTTTCCCGAGCAGCTTCTCAGGCAGGATCTGGCCATTTCACCGCGTAAAAGAGCAGTAATGGAAAAAAATCCACCTTAAAACACAGTTAAAAACAGCTATTAGTGATGCACATTGCATTTCAGGGCCCATTTTCTTGTTTGGTGGTGCGTTTTCCTCATTCCTGGCCAAACACAGACGTCATGTCCAGATATTTCCAGCAGCTACAATGGAGTTTGATAGTGGAAACATTTTCAGCGATCTAAAACATCAACGGTAAACGTCAGGTTTTAGAATCAAAGAGCGAGGGCTTCTTTCTAGACAACATTTCACACCGATGTTCAACAATCATACAGGGAGAAATCCACAGCAGAAGAAGAGAGAGACCAATTTCTCCACCCACAGCAGCCTCAGTAGACCAGAATGCAATGCAGCCGCAAGACATGTTGTGTTTTGAGTAAGAGGCATGGCCGTGATCATAGACACACCTCGATGTTCACAGACTAGTTGGCTAGCTAGCTATATTTATATGACCATACCCCCAGCTTTGATTGAGAGCAGCCCCCTTCTCTGGGGGTTGTCGACCGGCATTCTGGGAAATGCAGGAAATCGCTAACTGAAGTAGAAGTAGATGAGGCAGGTTGAGGGAAAGTGGGTGCAACAAAAAAGGAAATTACAACACTTCATCACAAAATTACTACTGGAATGGAGTGAACATCACTGACTGATGTGAGAAAGAGAATCTGAGGGTGGATTTTTCCTTTAACTGTATAGTTTCCATGGTGTTAAAACCTCTGAGGAAAACCACATAATAGCTCCACATTCTTGGCTTTATTCCCCTATACCTTCTGTACAAATGTATTATTCTAATCCACTCTAGCGTGCCCCTGTCACCCTTGCACTGCACAGCAGATAGAGATCTATAACTACTATTGCCATTCTGCAGGGAGCCGGGAGGAAAGGGCTTTGTTAGGCTGCGGTCCCTGCCTGTATGGCTGTGCCGCTACACTCCTGCCTGGGTAAGGAAACAGCCATACACACTGACCTCAGAGCTGTTGTTTAATCACCAGGGCATTTTAATGGCTTGTCAGAGTAATGAAATATGGTTGGAGGCTACCTGGTGCAAACATTACTATAAATCCCTCTCACACAAGCCTACGCGGGGCTTAATGGTTATAAATCATCACTTTGGGGAGAGAAAAATGACAGCTATTAAAATAATGAATGGGATGATTAATTTTTCACATTAAAGATTAAAAGCTATGAGAGGTATCATCAGATATTTGAGCCGCCGTAAACGTTTGAAAGTGAGAGCTTATTTTCCGCACTTTACGACGCCCTCCGTTTCTTCACTGTCATCCGAGTTTCTGCCCTTTTTTTTCCGCGCGGCGGGCCGGCCGCGCCGACACAGGCATTCCTTACACCTAATTTGTGCTCTTGTAAAAGTGCTCAGAGGAAAAGCCTTGAAGAACACTCATGGCTTGAGGCGGTACAGGACCCTCTCAGCCTCTCTGCAGGGGCTCCTCAAGGCTCTCACTGACATTATTTCACACCTCTAAAGCTGTCATACCTATAGCCTTTCATAAGAAGAATAGGAGGAACCGGCATGGGGTAGTTTGCTTTTTGGGGTTTTTTTTTGTTGTTTTTTGGTGTGTGTTCTTGTCAACTTCCCAGGAACAATCAGCTACATCTGCTCGGTAGCTATTTTGTCAGCTGTGATATTTTCTTTTTTTTTTCACCGGCCGATTAGTCAACTTTCCGCGTGAAATGCGTGTCATACAAAGACAGTATATTTTAACACGCGTGCTCAGTGAGCTCCCATAAATCCCCATGTATAGACAAACTATGACAAGCTCTCTCTCTCTGTCAGATGGCTCCCAGGAGAAGGTGTGTTATTGCACATAGATTCCTAATTCAGCTTTCACTTCCAGGGGACTCGCTGCGTTGTACAGACATATATCACCCAAATTGCAAGGCAAAAGATTAGAGGGAGAAGCATAATTAGAACATTAATAACCATACATGTTAGGGAACATAAGTAATTGAGTTTTTCATGATGAATGGGAATGTAAACAAAAGGCAGGAGAGTGAGAGGTTCAATTAGATATTCCAAGCAGGGCTCTGTCTCAGTAGAGCCGTGAATATAAGACTCTTCCCACTGTTGCCCAATTATTTCTGTGTTTCCAGGCAATGATAGTATTGCTTGTCCATCTGCAGTCTTCAAAGGGATATTCAAATCGTCTCATTGAAGCAACGGCTCCATTTGTTGGCAGTGGGAAAAAAAAATGTTGGCTGGAAATTTGATCCGCTCAGAGCAAAGCCAGGTATTTGTGCAGCTAAAGTTATTTACAAAGCGGTGGGAAATTTAAACGACTCCTCTGGCATTCTGCATGGCTCTTTTTTTTTTTCTTTGATTTTATTTTGTTTATTTATTTATTTTTTTACTCCACTGTTTTCATTTCACATGCTGTCACCAGAGACGCGCGTGATGGTTGCCCACACCTCCTTCATGTTCTTCCAGCTCTTCTCCGCTGTCTGCTAATGATCCACGGACACCAAATAAAGGGCCGCTGAAACAAAATGGCCACCTTAGCTGCCCGCTTATATCTCAACCCTCCCCTCTCAAATCAATTCTGACATTTCATTCTGCCCTTATAGAAGGTAATGGTGCATTCAGAGGTTGTTACCGATAATGTTGAAATGGTATTGCTTGGTTTCATTGGATAGACGTACTATAACCTCTGCTGCTGGATGGCTTTTGGTGTTCAACTCTTCTCCCTGCCTCCCTCACTGTACCTGCTCTCTTCTTGTTTTTCTCTCAGACTGAGATGTTGCTATTTACCGGCTCAAATATCTCTTTTGGCACAAGTGGGAAACATTTTCTGTTAACAAGTAACCAGCAGTATTTGTATTTTCCACCCACTCTTGTTTTCACGCAATATAAAGTGAAAACACCCTTTTAAGTCAGCTAGTCAATATGCTGTTTCTAATATATTATTTACTGCCTATGGGCGGTATATCAGAATGCACTAAACAACTGTTTCGGTTTTGCAGTCATAATCATGTAGAGAGAAATCACAGAGCCAGATGTCTGGCCCTCGTTTTACAGCATTTATGTTTTCCTCCGAGTTTATGTAAAATTCATCCTTCCCTGTTTTATTTATTCCCCGTTTTCACAGTCTCAACAATTAGTCAATTCCCAATCAACAAGAGAAAAGAAATTGCTTTTAATTACTTTTGATAAATGACAAATTGTGTTGGCATGGCTCCCTGCAAATGCTTAATCAGGAGCGGGGCGGGGTAGGGAGGCGGGTTCTGGGAGAAGGGATTTCTGTGGGGATGAAATCAATGCGCTTTCTCCGTGGTTCACCGGCTGGGCTTCTGGGCAACAGCCAACCTGAGGCCCGCGAAGATACACCAGTCAGCAGAAAACCACTTGCAGTATGAGAATACTCACACACTAAGGCATAAACATACTGTATATATGCAGGCTGTAACACTCACCCACAAACATACATATATATATACTTATACACAGGTTGGAGCACTCACACACAAACATATACAGGTTGTAATATTCACATTCAAACATGTATGCAGGTTGTAACACGCACACTGAAGCACACATGCAAATACAAACATGCATCTATGCACTCACTCACTCACTCATTCACACACTCGCTCAGTCATTCACTCGCTTACTCACACACACACTCACACTCATTCTTTCCCTCAGATAACATAACTGTCAGACAACATAATAACTTGTCAAAATGTAATAAAATCTCTCTCTAAATGGGTCGAAAGTGTATTAAAACCTGTTTTTGTAATAAATTGCCAAATACTGAAATGTACTAGGATCTTCAGACTGATATTGTAAAACTTGAAAAAAGTTTCACAGCTTATAACATCATAATTGCCGGCTAATGTCTTACATTATCAGGAAAAGTTATTACACTATCAGGTTTTATTACATTTTTGATTATTAAATTTAGAGGGACGCTTTATTATGTTTTGACAAATTATGACATTATCTGGCAGTTATTACATTATCAGCTGCTATACTCACTCATTCACACACTTACACACACACACTTACACCCACACACACACACACACACACGGTTCCCATTCATATCAGGAGACTCTTCCTCTCTTGCCACTGCAGTCGGTGTGTTTTAACAAAAGCTCTGTTTCATTCCTGCAGGGTTCATCAGCACCTGTGGCAGCAGTGAGTTGAGTGATCCAGCTTCAGCCCGACCGGCTTTACCTGTACATGGAGACCCCCAGCTGGGCAGGTCAGTCCCTCAAAAAAAAAAAAAAATGTCTGTATATCGTGCGCCATGTGATTTATCCTTCTGCATGTGTCTTCGACTACGATCACACCCACACTTGGTTTTCTTTGATCCGAACCATTGTGAAAACGCTTACTTTGTTAAATGTTTGTATTTGGTTCTTTATTAGGTCCACACTGCTCAATTACAAGCCAACCAGGGCTTGTAAACAAAAGTCACATTGACTCACAAGTAGCGCTTTTATTGGACAGATTGGTTAATCTGTCATCCCACCAGGTCAGAGATCTTGGCAGTGGGGGAGTCAGAACAAATCTGATTGCAGTCCATGGTGGACTTGTCTTACCTTCTCTTGTGTTCATACCAGAGAAGAACACATGAAGAAGCAGCTGAATATGAGCATCAGTCACATGTCAGCATCTGTCTCCTTGTACCCATAAACCTTTGTGTTTTGGGGTTGTTTCTTGTGGTTGGTTCAGATTGCGTTCTCACTCCAACAAACCGCACACATGACTCTCTTGGAAGAGGACTGACAGCCGCTTTTTCAGGCGTCTTGGTTTGGGGTTTTTTGTGTCACCCGTGTTCGAATGGCATCGTCCTCACCTGGCCAAACAAACCAAACTAAAGTTATAAATGCTCCAGAGTCTGAATAAAGCTCTCCGCACATGCTTGGTGTGAACGTGGCCTTACTGTAATAAAGGCTATGTATGCAGTCCTTACTCTCCCCTATCCAGCCATATTGCGCTAATGTGAGGTGGTCAAGTAGCGGAAGACTAGAGCGAGGCTCTTATCCATATGCCTGAGAGCCCAGGAGCCGGTGTGATCTCTCCCCAGATGGAGCCCTCTGTCTCCCTGCCCGTCCTCTGAGGAGCCATATAGCAGGTGGCAGTGAGGATCAATGGGCCTCTGCCATTACCTCCTCTCCACTTCACAACTCCAGCCTCGTCTCTGGTGGGGGGGGCCACGGGGCGCGCAGCGTGTCTCGCCGCAGCATACCGGGAGAAATAGGGACGTTTTCCATTAGTCTAATTGCTTGGTTATAGTTCTATATTATTGCCGTGATCACCACTGTGGTTTGGTAATGATGGACCTCCCGTGCCCCCACGTATAGCTGGTGGGTGTTATGTCTCCCCCGTCACCCCCCATTGAAAGCCAACTCCGCTTACAGCGGGTGTAGGAGGCGAGAGTGAACTTAACGCTCGGAAGGAAAAAGGAGGATAAACAGCCCCCCCCCAAAAAAAACAAATCTTCAAATGTTTTGATGTAAGAGTTTAATCAAATAGCCTCATCTATTTACATTCTCAACAGGTGCAACATTTGGTTGATTTATGGAATAAACAGTGGAGTTCTAGTGCTTGTTCATTTGCCTCTGCTAAAAACTGGCAATATGGGGCTAATTTGCAATAATTTGCTGCCGCTGTGGCCGCTGGTTAAGAATGTTTATATAATCATGATATAATAAGAAAAATGAAAATGAGTTTTTCATGCAGTTCAGGCCCTGTCAAACGCAGCTCGTGGACTCACTAAATGATAATTACATTCCTCAAGCACAATATTACATTATCACCCTCTCCTCTCGCGTGGACTTTGTGCACGGTGAGTGGGGGCGGGGGGGGGAGACGTTATTTTCAGACATTTTGAGGTTATATGACCCGGTATTATTCCCCACATCTGAGCTCTCTCAGTACAGTAGAAGGTTCTCCCCCTATCAGCGATTACACAAGATGTCTTCCATCAGTCAGCAGATGAGATGAGGATTATAATGAGTTCATTTACCCTCAAAGACTCTGCCTTTTTTCTTTGTATTTATAATATCTCATTTGCATAGTCTCACATGATCTAGACAATGGGAGGCTTAGTGAGGCCTCTTTAAGCTGTGGTGGGCTAACCGGTGCTGAATATTTCACTCCGGCTGACCTGTTGGACTGCCTCGCAAATAAGCCTGTTTCCTGCTCCGGCTTTCCTCACATAGGACTGTTACGGCCATGCTGATTATCTTAGCTCTCATTCCGCTATAGAAGGGAGAAAATCCTTGGCCGTGATTTTTTTTCTTTTCTTTTCTTTTTTTTTTTTTTTTTTTTTTTACAGGTGTGGGTATTGATCTTTGCCTTTGCTGCAGGGGAGTCCGTTCACTTAAAAGGCCCACTGATGTAGCAGAGCTTATTAAACAAATAGGCCAAAGAACAAGGCCACAATCGCTTTGAATCATAGAGGAGGTTGCCTGTCTCAAAGCACCACCGTATCAAATATGAAACGCTCTGCTAACAAGGTGTGTAATCTATTTTAATCAGATCATATTTTATGAAACAAGGAGAAGGTTGAACTTAAGTAAGAGAGAAAGATGGGGATTCTGGGGTGCATTGTATTTTGAAATTGAATGTGATGGCTGGGGACCATGACTTGATTTTACATGCATGGCTTTATAATGAAGCCATGCCAAATGGTCAGTTATGGTTAACTTTAGGAGAGCTGGAGACCGGCTGTAATGGGAGGCTAATTCAGGGCCCATAATGCCTCGAGAGCCTATAGAGCGGAGCTGGAATATGTAGAGAGATCTGCATTACAGGCTTTGGGGCTGAAGTAAAGGTCTGTATTTGTCTACAAATTGCTGGGTTACCTGAGGATATTATAGGGTCAATAGCAGCGTACCGTATATTCACAGTGTACACAGACGCTGTCACAGACATAAATACAATACAGGACCTCACACACACACACACACACGCAGACATGCTAACACACGCAAATCAAGTGTCGTGACGGTCGGCAGGAGTGGGAAGGGAATGACTTCATGTTGTCATCGCAATTCAGGCCATGATCCTTTTTATATATCTTACACTGGCTGGGCTCATAGGCTAGTGTTTTCAATCACTGTTTTTTTTTTTTTTTTTTGTTCCGCTCGAGCCATAAATTGTTTCTGATCCTGTGACACTAGACTTGGTTATGAATATATGAATATATATACACTCCGAAGACCCTAGGAAGCTCCACTAGTCAGACAAGGTAATGGATAGAGAGAGATTATATACTACTCTAGGAGTTGCCACTTAGTACTGCTGGGTAGAGACTAGCAGAAAAGCCTCCTATTGACACGGCCATACGGGTAGCAAACAAAGTAATTCCCCTGATTTCAGTCGTTGTAATGAAACAAAAAGAAGACATCTATCACCAAATGTCTGTCAGCGGCACTACAAGTCCGTTAAGGGTTGTATTTCAAAACCGAAATGACAGCATTATATCTTTCCTCCTCTTCTTTTTCCTCTTTTCTCTGCAGCCTTTCCCTCCCTCTGCTCAAAAAAAAAAGAAAAGCCTCTTGTGTTATGGTAACTACTCCAGATTTTTACATTTTTGCAGCCGTTTGGGGGCCCTGTGTGTTGCCAGGGACACTTCGGCTCCTCCACCTCCACCTCCACCATGGGGGCAGTGGGGAAACGGGAGGAGGAGGAGGAGGAGGAGGAGGAGGAGCAGAAGGAGGAAGAGGAGGGGTGCCTGCGTCTTTAAAAGCTAGATGGAGTGAGGGAGCGGGGCGGACGGGTGGCTGGCAGGATTGTGCTGACGGCAGGGCTTTGGTTCAGAGCATGCCCATTAGAGGGAGCCATAAATCCTGGGCTCTCCGGGCCGGGCTGTGTCAGCAGTCCACTGAATGAATTGATTTTAAACGCCACTGGAAAAAAAAGAGAAAGTGCGAGAGAGAGAGAGAGAGAGAGAGAGAGAAAGAGAGAGAGAGAGAGAGAGAGAGAGAGAGAGAGAGAGAGACTATTTAATTCACCCTCCGCCAGACCCCCCCCACACCCCCCCCCCCCACCACCCACCACCCCTCTCTCAATTCAAGACTGTCGTTGAAAAGGGGAGGAGTGAAGTCTAGAAACACTGAAGCTGTCACCAGCAACAAGCCCAGGGCTACGCGTTTGATTTAAACAGGGGGAAAACACACAAACCAAATACATAATCTCAAATTCCATACAGCATTTGTTCTCTCCCACCCCTCTAATTTTTCCTCTCAGCCCTCTCCTTTTATATCTCTGCAAGAGAAATGAGACATATCGTAAAAAAAAAAAAAAAAAAGCGCCGCCGCATTTGAAATTCAAATGTGTTGGATTTTGAAATTGATGTATGTGTTTATTCATTTACGAGCAGCATCCATGTGTGCATGCATTTATATATTATCAGCAGCAATGAAACGCTGCATAGAAGGCTGGGAGCCCATCTCTCTCCTCTGTGTGCCCCCTCATCTGTGTTCCTGCCTTATGCTACGGGGGCCATAGCATGTTCAGCATCACATAAAATATGTCCTCAAACAGACACGCGCTAAATTGTGCATGAGGACCAGTTTGATACGGTCATACTTTCTCATGTATAGACATATTTGCACTAACTTTCTGCTACACACGCTCCTTTTTACACATGTACACATATTCCTGCTTATTCACATGCATTTCTTTGCATGTTTACACTTCATTGCTTGCACATACACCCACACACACTTGCACACACAAATTCCCCCCGCCATGCTCTTTGTTGCTGTGTGTCACTTTTCCAAGTGAGGTCATCCCCCTGCTGTGATGACCTGGGCGCCCCGCTGCGTAGTTACCTGTTGTCTTTTCTGTAGTTGTGTGGGTGTGCTGCCCCCCCCCCCCCCGCATGGCAGAGCGCTCCATGGAGAGCAGTGCAGCAGCGGAGGCTCCCTGACTGCCTGGCCTGGGCGAGGGCCGACCCCCCATGTGAAACCCAACCGGCCAACTGGAATGGAAGGAGAGAGGTTCTGTTGGGGGAGGAAAAAGGAAGATGGGGGGGTTGGAGGGTGGTGCTAGGCAGCGTCCTCTCTGGCTCATTACGCTGTTTAAAGAGCCGGCGCCTCCGAATCACCTGCCCAGCTCCACGCTTCAAATAAGCCCAGCCACGAGGGATCATACATCAACTTCTCCATCAGTCCCCCCGGCTTCACTTTTTCACTATTCCCCTCCCGGACGCACCACTCTCGCACACGCAACCCACATAGCGAGTGCGGAAAATGGATGGCGTCGCTTGTTGAATACTGATATCACGCTTGGTACAAAAAGAATAATAAATGAGTTACAAAAGGCCCTTATGTTGTTACGTATGCGATCATGGATTTAATTGAATGCGTCCTATGGACTCGCAGCATCCGCGGCCCAGTTTGTGGCCCCGCCATCCTTAACGCACGGCTTTTCCTCATGTAAAAAGTACACTTTCTCATGCCTAATTACCCACGGGCCAAGGCATGAGGAGGACTCGCTACGTATTACTATACAGATTACTAGGATATTTCACTTTGAAAAATGGCAAAGCACACAGGAGTAAGGGCTTGATTACAAGGAGTGGGGCACACAGCCTCTACATCTTCCTCCCCTCGTTTCAATTATGGCTGACTGGAGGCACGGCGCTGCCACCGTCCTCAAATAAAACTAAAATATGATAAAGCTGGAATATCAGGCCCGGGACTGATTGAAGCCTCGAGCCATGTAAGGCGCAGATACTTGGCACGTAATTACAACATTTGCCAATATTTTTTGACGGGGGGTTCAACATGGATATGAGCGAGGGGGGAGGGAAGGCATGAACAGTGTTCATGACACATGATAAAAAGCACATTTCATTCTGCCTTCCCTGCGGATAACAGGAGACATGCCTGCACAGAGCCGCCGCAGCCCTCCTCTCTGTGAAAAGTGTAGGATAGCAGTGTTATTTTTAAGTTGCGAGATCATTACTCATGTGTAAGATGCATGAGCTAAGAGGGGATCTGCTGTCATAACAGAGGACGGCGAGCACAGAGAGAGCAGAACAGAGCACGTCGTTTCCAGTTATATGTATCCTGAAAAAAAGCCATTCCTGCGTTTGAAATAAAGCCCCATGTTACGGCATCTCAACAATCCAGGCAGCCTTAAGAGAAATCCTAGGGACTTTTTTTTTTTTAAATGGAGGACAGAGAGCTGTGCAATGTGCCATATTCTTTATTCAGTGCATGTTTGCCCTTTTAAGCGTTGCCCTCCCCGACCCCCTACAGATGGAGGTGGTGTGTGATGCGGCCGCCTTCTCGCCATGATGCCCGGACAAGGTGGATCTCCTCTGGTGCCCGTGTCCCTCGGTGGCCTCCTCGCCCCGGGCGGTCGTGGCCCTGCCTCCTTTACGTCAGTGTTAATAACAGTCCAGCATGCTCACCACACTGTCAGTGCCATGCAGGGTCAACGCTCCGCAGATCTGGGCTTTCCAAGGAAATCCCAGCCAGCATGGTGCATGGTACACTGGGAGCATGATAATGAATTCGAATTGGCAGAGGATTTCCTTAGCATGTTTTGATATTAGCCAATAATAGTCTGTGACTGGTCCAAGTATTAAAGGCTTGACAAGCTACAGCTTATCAGAGAAGCAATTAAAAAGCACATGTTTATGAGATATCCTTGTATTCAAAAATGTGTTCCTTGACATGTCAACTCTCATGTCAGAAGAATCTCTTTATATTTCCTTTCATTATACAGTATAGCTGTGGGCTGCTACAAATTATTAAGTACTGGCTTGGCCATTGAAACAAAAATATTGTTAGTGTTCAGTGGTTTAAAAAAAAAAAGAGATAATCTTCTACAAGAGTGCTGGGAAATATCTGTTTAAAAAAACTTTGGAGGCTGTATCCTCACATTTTAAATTTTAGGTTAGGCAGCATTCGAAGAAGCATAGCTGCCTCATCTTTCCTGAAGTATATAATGCATTATTGAAGTATACAATACATTATTTTGTGGATTGAAGAACATAATACATCATTTTGTAGATCTGCTCTTGCTCATTAAATGTGAAAAACCACTAAAACCTTCTCCTGTTCACATGGCATGACAAACTGGACACAGTCACTTGTGCTCTCTTGTGCTCTTCAGAGAACAACCTCCCGGTCCTTGATGTATTTTTTTTTTTTTTTTTTTTTCTTGGACAGTCGAGGCAGCTCCAGTGCCTTCCTTTTTGAAAGTGAAGGAGGAAATGTTTTGCAGATGGAGGGAAGAGCCTCCACAGCAGAATCAAGCTGGAAAAATTCCGCCCCCTTCACTCGTCACACTGTGGGGGATTCAATCAAAAGTCTGCCCCTGTGACCTGTTCTCTGAGAAACAAACAGCCAGCGTGGTCTCCCAAGACCAAAGCCATCAGAGGAGGGCGGCTTGTGTACGAGCTAAACCGTGGCACCTTTCTGAAAGCTTCCATCATAGAAAAATTGTGAGTTGTCGCAGTGGAGAGTGACTAGCATGGCGGTACATTGATACATTGATGCAGTGAACGCCCCGGACAGTGCAGTGAAAGTGCTGAGGTTGAAATTAAGCTGTTATCTCTGGCATGTATCACTAGGGAGGCAAGAACCAGTGGTGCAAAGGCAGCAGCCTGTTTGCTTTACTGTTATTGCCTCTGCATGTCCGTCCCCTTCAAACACCCCTTCATGTTGGAACAGTTTTTTAAACGCAACACTCACTTAGTTCGTCTTTATTTTGTTAGATATTTCCCCAATGTTTTGATAGACAGACATCCCCTTTTTGTATATTTTCTTAAAGGTGCTACATACAGTATTTTAACATTAGATCGTTACCAAAGAAATTTGATTTCATTAGTATAATTACTGTAAATACACACAACACCTTCGCCGAGAAGATTGGCAGCCTCTACTGGCCTCTCTACTACATTTTAAATTGTGTGACACCAGGCCGGATGTGGTGGGAAATCTGCTTTACGGCATAAAACTGGAAGAGGGCGCTGTTCTTCCAGAGCAAACTGAGCTAAAGCTTTCAGAGTTTCTCACAACAGCAGCAGATGGTGGAAAGAGTGAAAGGTAGATGGAAAAATCACTTCCAACATGTTGATCCTCTTCAGTGGAGAGAAAAAAAAAAATCTTTGACCAAAGAAGGAAAGAGCCTCTTTGCATCAGGAAGCAACAGGGTTTATGGAAAATGTGGTCTTAATTCTGAGGAACAGTTCCACTAACACTACAACTGGCTGCCATGGTCTCATTTGTTTACAGTAATTATACCAGGATTTCACAATTAATTTGACAATGATACATTGATGTTGCAAATGCTAGACTCGGCACCTTTAAAAAAAAAAATTCAAAGCATAGTTTTATAGTAATACAGACAGTGAATAATATCCCAAAGACATGATATGATAATGCATGATAATGACAAAAATCAACAGATCAGCCTTTAAAGACGGAACATGGAAGCCATTCTTCAAACTCGACGTCAGTATTTCCGAATGTTCTCAGTCTCCCTTGAAACATGAAGGGCATTATGTTTTCCTGATCCCGAGATAAGTTTGCTCATTAGAAGTTCAGGACACTCATACGTCATTTTTGTCTTCCTCCGGAGCGGTGAGTGAGGGGAACATGGGTGGAGATGCTAGCTCTGTCACGGAGTGTTGACACCCCATGAGTAATCTGGCGCATGATAAACAGAGGGTCGAGGTGTCACAGGAACACCTCAGCGACTGGCACAAGGGTAATTACTCTTCCTTCGTGGGTGCAACTCAAAATTTTTGAACCTTTTCTTTCTCCAATCATAGTTGATGGATTGAGTGGAAGAGGGCGATCATCTGGTTCTTAGCAGGCTCACTGAGCGTGGTAGGCCTCCGTTGATTAATGGTATCTGCTGCAAGTCACCAAAAGCGGAAATTAAGTATTTCTGTTTAAATGTAACATTTGTCTCCTTTGCTGGTGTTGAGAAAGGCATTTGTCAAAATCCCCCGGCTTTGGCGAAAGGTGGATTTCCTCTGGGAGCACGCTGGGAATTACTCCCTACTTTCACATTAATGGCATTCAGTGTTCCTTTTTTATATCTTGAATCTACTTTCACCCTTTCACCTTTACAATGTATTTTGAATATTGAATCGTTATTTGACACAGGGTTCACATTTAAAACCCTTACCCCTGTTCTCTGTGACAGTTTGGGATTAAGCACGTTGTAGATTTTTCCGGAAAAAGGAGGAATGACCTTGGCTGTTTGAATGGAAGTGATTCCTGATGGCATCTCTCCCTGGCAGGCACAGGGGAGGGGTTCTGGTGGTTACCCTGGTTGAGTTGGGTTACCATTTGTGCCGATGGTGAGCCTGCCATGCCGGAACAGAACAGACTCCAGCTCCTGAGGAGACTAATGGTTACAGGGCCTGGCCATCGTCCAGTGCTGCCCCAGCCATTGCCTCTCCCGTCGCTGGGATATCATTACCTCCAATGTGTTACATCAGACTCGCTTGGTCAGGCTCTGAAACAGTCAATACTCCACAATTTAGAAAATCAGCCAAGTTTGCAGAAACAAAGAGGCAATATCGGAAATAAAGACGGATATATAATCTGACGCCAGGCATTTTTTCATGCTGGGTGAATTATTTGTTGTCCGGAAGGAGGGGACGTGGGGGGTGGGGGGGGTAGGGGGGGAGGAGGGGGGCAGCCAGAGATCCGTCAGGGGTTAGAGGAGGTGGTCAAATGGCTTGAATAAACGTGCAAATCACAGCGCCCAACTACTGACCCTCCCCGTCTCATACAAGCAGCCTCTACTTTTTCCATCAATGGAAATCTAATTGCTTGAAAAGCGATCAATGGAAACTAAATTGGTTTTGTGTGGAAGCGCGCATGGAATAAGCTCTGAGCTGTTTTAATGTGTGTTGGTTTTGCATCTTAAATCATGGTAATTTTTGGAGCGGGGCCCTGCTCTCTGGAGGGGGTAAACTTTGGTAGTGTCGAGAGACCGGGGAGGAGGCACTCAATCAAGCCCCTAATAAAAATCGCAGGCGTAATTGTTTCTCCGAACTCATAGATCGCGTAACTGCACGGGTTAATATTTAGACTGGGTTGCTCGTTTCGGAGGGGCCGGGAACTCCTCCCTCGCGGAGCTGTGACCACTGATAACCCTCTAGTGATCTGATATGACTAATCCCCTCTAATCCTTAATACACTCCTTAACATGCTCCTAACTGACAGCAGTCGATATGGGTGCACTTCTCTGTCTTATCGCTGATCTCTTTGTCTTTGTACACTCTCTGCAGCGAAATTCGCTCTCCCGCTCTTCCCTCTGACCACGGATCAC